>NW_026909899.1:0-109027 GCF_949316345.1 Pungitius pungitius | reverse complement strand
AGATAAAACCCCAAAAGGCAGGAACCAACAGATTGCAGTGCTCTGTTTGCCACGATGAGCCACTATTAGTGAGACATTTAGATTAAAATCAGAGTACTTAAGAGGCTTTACATGGAGAACATCAACGTGTGTTCTTATTTGTACCTAAAGGACAAAGTTACAGATCCTCCCTCATGTGAGCAGGTTGATGTTAGACGTCACACTGTGGAGACGATACTCAGGAAGGGTATGCGAGCAGGACATCAGCATTAATGCTTTCTATTCTCTTATAATGCTACAGCAATAGACAAGAGAGCTAGTACCGTTAGCCGCACCGCTAACGTACATTATGATGCGTTCAGGCTCAGTTCAGTGGAAATCAAGATGTGTTCACATGTGATCTGTAAAATAAAGTCTTTACCCACTAACTTGAATACATACATGCACGTATCCCAAGCAACATAAATAGATATTAGGGATGACCAGGTCTGATTTTCTTTATTTCTATTTTAGCATTTTTCTTCTTCTTATTACTTGTTATTTGATTTGTTTTTATAAAGAAATAGAAAGAAGAAATATAAGGAAGGTCAAAGGTTGACTGACTTGACTTTTGGGACGGTGGCAGATTGAGAGAATGTGGAGACCAGCTTTAATAAAGTTATATTCCCCTCATGCGGCTCCCCCGCACCCCCCCCCCCCTTACCTCCACTCAGGTCATCCTGAAGGGCTCTTTAGTGGAGATCAACGTTAACCTCTAGCTTCTAATGAATAATTAGAAAAACAAACAAATGAGGCAGAGTTTCCCAGTCCCCCCCCCTCCACCTATCCACAGAAGGCATGACGCCTGCTAAATACAGACTGATTGATTGTCCGGCCACTTGATTGATTGGTGTCTCAGAAGGCTCTTCTCTGTAATGATTAGCTCCTCTCCAGCTCCCGTTGCATCTCCATGACCTCCTGCCTTCAAGCGTACGTCTGTCCCTCGTTGTCTTTGTCCCTCTTTGTCCCTCCTCTCGGCCCGTCGCTGATTGTCTTCTCCGTGTGCCGGGGCTTTCTGAAGGTAATTTTAAATCCCCCGCATCTCTCCTTCGTTTGACTCCATTCTCTGCTAAAACATTTCATATTCTAATCGCCCCCCCCCCCCTTTTTAATACCTTTCTGTAGATCCGTCAAACTCGCCAGAAATCTGCGATATTTATTTAATTTATTTCTTCCCTCCCAGAGCTGCTTTAAAGTTCTCTTCCCCGTTCCTCGATCTCCCATTTTGCCTTCCCCCTTCCTACCACACCACCCTGTCTCCCTCCCCCCTTTTACCTCCTTTTCTTCCCTTCACTCTTTGCCTGGAGGTGAACGCTAAACGTGCATCATTCAGCGGAAAAACAAAAGAAGTGAATTGATTGGGTTATCAGCTGCTGCTCTGGTGGACCCTTTGATCACAGCTGAAAGGCAGCGCTACATGTCAGAATTGTGCTTCAGCAGCTCTTTTTGAGTTTTACAATTACTACACGCCACGGTCACATCCAAAGCCCCCCCCCCGCCCCCCCCCAACCTTAGGGTTAGCGCCTGCATTCGCTCTGGTGTCCGTTGAGCTCGTGGTGCTGAGGAGAAGACGGCACACAGGGGGCGCTTTCTGCCATCAACCCATTGATTATTTTAATCGTTAATCGAAGTGATTCATTTTAGGATGTGAGCAGATTAGAATAATAAATGTTTCAAGCTGTGGATGGAATCAAAGGACAATTTTTTTCCTAAAAGTCTGAGGAACATTTCATTTTTCATTTATTTCAACATTTTTTGGGATCTTCTTACAGTACACGTAACCAGGACCTTTTTAACTGTGCTGCATAAACCTCAGTCCACCGTCCCTGATCCTCCAGCAGACACCAGTCCACCGTGGACGGTCCCTGATCCTCCAGCAGACACCAGTCCACCGTGGACGGTCCCTGATCCTCCAGCAGACACCAGTCCACCGTGGACGGTCCCTGATCCTCCAGCAGACACCAGTCCACCGTGGACGGTCCCTGATCTTCCAGCAGACACCAGTCCACCGTGGACGGTCCCTGATCCTCCAGCAGACACCAGTCCACCGTGGACGGTCCCTGATCCTACAGCAGACACCAGTCCACCGTGGACGGTCCCTGATCCTACAGCAGACACCAGTCCACCGTGGACGGTCCCTGATCCTCCAGCAGACACCAGTCCACCGAGGACGGCCCCTGATCCTCCAGCAGAGGACAGTCCCAGATCCTCCAGCAGAGGAGAGTCCACCGAGGACAGTCCCTGATCCTCCAGCAGACACCAGTCCACCGTGGACGGTCCCTGATCCTCCAGCAGACACCAGTCCACCGTGGACGGTCCCTGATCCTCCAGCAGACACCAGTCCACCGTGGACGGTCCCTGATCCTCCAGCAGACACCAGTCCACCGTGGACGGTCCCTGATCTTCCAGCAGACACCAGTCCACCGTGGACGGTCCCTGATCCTCCAGCAGACACCAGTCCACCGTGGACGGTCCCTGATCCTACAGCAGACACCAGTCCACCGTGGACGGTCCCTGATCCTACAGCAGACACCAGTCCACCGTGGACGGTCCCTGATCCTCCAGCAGACACCAGTCCACCGAGGACGGCCCCTGATCCTCCAGCAGAGGACAGTCCCAGATCCTCCAGCAGAGGAGAGTCCACCGAGGACAGTCCCTGATCCTCCAGCAGACACCAGTCCACCGTGGACGGTCCCTGATCCTCCAGCAGAGCAGAGTCCACCGTGGACGGTCCCTGATCCTCCAGCAGACACCAGTCCACCGTGGACGGTCCCTGATCCTCCAGCAGACACCAGTCCACCGTGGACGGTCCCTGATCCTCCAGCAGACACCAGTCCACCGAGGACGGTCCCTGATCCTCCAGCAGATACCAGTCCACCGAGGACAGTCCCAGATCCTCCAGCAGACACCAGTCCACCGTGGACGGCCCCTGATCCTCCAGCAGACACCAGTCCACCGTGGACGGTCCCTGATCCTCCAGCAGACACCAGTCCACCGTGGACGGTCCCTGATCCTCCAGCAGACACCAGTCCACCGTGGACGGTCCCTGATCCTCCAGCAGACACCAGTCCACCGTGGACGGTCCCTGATCCTCCAGCAGACACCAGTCCACCGTGGACGGTCCCTGATCCTCCAGCAGACACCAGTCCACCGTGGACGGTCCCTGATCCTCCAGCAGATACCAGTCCACCGTGAACGGTCCCTGATCCTACAGCAGACACCAGTCCACCGTGGACGGTCCCTGATCCTACAGCAGACACCAGTCCACCGTGGACGGTCCCTGATCCTACAGCAGACACCAGTCCACCGAGGACGGCCCCTGATCCTCCAGCAGAGGACAGTCCCAGATCCTCCAGGAGAGGAGAGTCCACCGAGGACAGTCCCTGATCCTCCAGCAGACACCAGTCCACCGTGGACGGTCCCTGATCCTCCAGCAGAGCAGAGTCCACCGTGGACGGTCCCTGATCCTCCAGCAGACACCAGTCCACCGTGGACGGTCCCTGATCCTCCAGCAGACACCAGTCCACCGAGGACGGTCCCTGATCCTCCAGCAGATACCAGTCCACCGAGGACAGTCCCAGATCCTCCAGCAGAGGAGAGTCCACCGAGGACAGTCCCTGATCCTCCAGCAGACACCAGTCCACCGAGGACGGTCCCTGATCCTCCAGCAGATACCAGTCCACCGAGGACAGTCCCAGATCCTCCAGCAGAGGAGAGTCCACCGAGGACAGTCCCTGATCCTCCAGCAGACACCAGTCCACCGTGGACGGTCCCTGATCCTCCAGCAGACACCAGTCCACCGAGGACAGTCCCTGATCCTCCAGCAGACACCAGTCCACCGAGGACGGCCCCTGATCCTCCAGCAGAGGAGAGTCCACCGAGGACAGTCCCTGATCCTCCAGCAGACACCAGTCCACCGTGGACGGTCCCTGATCCTCCAGCAGACACCAGTCCACCGAGGACGGCCCCTGATCCTCCAGCAGAGGAGAGTCCACCGTGGACGGTCCCTGATCCTCCAGCAGACACCAGTCCACCGTGGACGGTCCCTGATCCTCCAGCAGAAATTAGCAGCTGCAAGGACAAAAGTCACGGGTCAATTCACATATTGATCTCGACGTCATCGATCACGGCCTCCCTCTCCTTAAATGGAGCTAATGTATGTAGCCGCAGAGCGTGCAAGCGGCGGTCAGATGGTAACCCCCCCCCACTTCAAGTGTCTCACGGCGGAGATTCCCCACAAACAAGTTCAGCTGCAGATGAGCTCACCTTGAACCGCGAGAGAGGAACCGGAAGAAGCTCGCCAATTGATTAATACTCGCCATTGCAAGGGCCGGGGTCAGCAGGTCAGTGGGGGGGGGGGTCAGTGGCGTTTGCTGCGTTCTACTTTTCTCAGGCTCTGACTTAACCTTCAAGGTCACCGGCAACAATAGAGCGAGAGCGTGTCTGCGTTGACCCGACGGGAGGCAGGACGTTGGATTAATGTGCGCTCTGTATTACAGTAAATGTACATTTGAGGAAACACTTTGGAGAACAATGAAGCAGACGCACGCACACACACACGCGCACACACACACACACACACACACAGGAAGTTCCCAGAAAAAGACCCGTTTAGGGTTCCAGGTGAAAGGCATGCAGAGAAGCTTGCTCTCTAGAAAACAATAGAGCGGTTCATTTGTTTTCCTCAACAGAGTGCCTGGGGGCCGGGGGCCCTAAACAGTCACCTCGCCCCACCTCAGTAATTGGCTGGCTGGTACTTAAGGCCAACAGCTTTTAATAAGCAATAGAGGCAGGAGCCAAACTGACAATAACTGCTGCCCTACATCAATTATTGGATACATATCCATCACTTGCTGACGTATATGTGACCCAAGGCACCTGCCAACTGAGGTATTGACTGGCCAGGACCCCCCCCCCCCCCCCCCCCGCGCCTCCCGCTCCACCACCAGTGCAAATGACAAGTTCTATTTGCAATCGCATTTATTAAACAGCTGTTAGAATGAGTGAGGCTCTGTGCTTTCTCTTTTAGGTCCAACAGAAGAGATTCTCAGACATGTAGAATGAAAGCTGCATTCTGTGTAGTGACCAGCAGGGGGCGACTCCTCTGGTCCCATAGAAGTCTATGAGGAAATTACTCTACTTCTGTGTAGTGACCAGCAGGGGGCGACTCCTCTGGTCTCATAGACTTCTATGAGGAAATGACTCTACTTCTGTGTAGTGACCAGCAGGGGGCGACTCCTCTGCTCCCATAGACGTCTATGAGGAAATGACTCTACTTCTGTGTAGTGGCCAGCAGGGAGCGACTCCTCTGCTCCCATAGACGTCTATGAGAACATGACTGTACTTTTGTGTAGTGACCAGCAGGGGGCGCCTCCTCTGGTTCCATAGACATCCATGAGAAAACTTCCCTCTTGATTTATTCCCTCAGTAAACATTGTTTTCATGAGTTCATGGTCTCAATCTCTAGTTTCAAAAACTCTTAGTAGTCCTATGGCGATAGTCGTGACAGAATATTTAGTCTCGGTCCAAAGTGAAAGAAAGAGGACAGAGCATGATAATAATGGCGCCCCCCTTCCCTCCCCACTCTGCCCTGTTGAATTATGCCTCTCGTAATTGGCTTCAGTGGCGCTTAAAGCAAACAGTTTAAATAAGTAAAAGGCACTTGGATGAGGAAGCAGGGCCTTGCAATTATTGGAACGACATCAGTCAGAGTGCTGTTCTTCACCCACCCCCCTGCCCCCCATCCTCCTACCCACCCACTCTTACTTATTCTCTCCTGCATACGGCTTCTGTTTTGGTGAAGTTAGCAAGATAACAGAAGACACGGTGAAGTTGTGTGTGTGTTTGAGCTCTGCAGACTTACTCCAAAGATGGCGCTAAGCTGGCCATGCCCGGGGGGCACAGGTAGACTAGAGGGGGGGAGGGGGGGGGGGGGGGGTAAGCGGCCCACAGGTACGGGCATTCATTATGGAATGAGCGGTGCCGTTTCATCACGTTCATTCACTGACATTTTTATATGGCTGAACTTTGCAGTTGGAGATGGAGACGAGTGAAGGGCCACAGCTGGAGCCCCCCCGGGGCCCCCCCCCCCCCCCCCGGGGCCCCCGGGCAGCCCCGGCCCTTTACCTCCTCGCCCGCACACCGCTATATGCTAATTACAGCCATTCCCTAAACCGCGCTTACTACAGGTTAATTTAGTGGGCCATTTCACTGGTGTGTGTGTGTGTGTGTGGGGGGGGGGGGGGGGGGGGGCACATGGGGCTTTTGGGAGAGAAATTGTGGAAAGTCAGGATGTGAAGCCGGAGGAAATGGGTGAAGGGTGCTTAATGTCTCTCGAGGGAGGAGGGGGGGGGGGGGGGGCGGGGGCTGCTGTACTCTGACTGTAACTAAAGAGCTCGCTCTGACGCTTTGGGTCAAAAGGCCCACAGATGGACCCCCCCTATATTCGGCGTGACGGACCCCCGCTGATCTGACAGCATCATCTCTCGTTAATAAGAGACGCTGATTCCAGGAGGGGGGGGGCGGATCGGACTTGTATTAAGGCTTAATTAACACGCGGTTTTCGTGTCAAATGTTCGCCAGAAGCGCATTCCGCTCCTCGTCTTCACGTTTCTGTTCCAGGTGCTTTTAAACCGCTTTGTGACTAGCTGATTCTCTGGCTGGGGGGGGGGGGGGTGCATGAAATCAAAAGGCGAAAGTACAGAAGAGGAGTGCCGAAAGGATGAGGAACACGGGAGTCAGATGGATGCGGCGGAGGGGGGGGGGGGGGGGTGATGGAAGAGCACGTTCTCGCTCGGGGGGGGGGGTAATTAAACAGGTTTCTTCTCATCTCAGTTGATGGCATCTAAAGGACGTCCCCCGTGTGTCGGAAGGGGACAGTGGTGTGTGTGTGTTTATCTGAGTCTGTGCTCCACCTCCAGAGGGCCATAACTCCATCAGCTCCCCGCCCATCGACTCCCTCGGAGGGGGATCGATACTGGAATGATGGCCCTCCTATGTCTTCCCCATCCATCCGCCGCAGCCATTGAGTGTATGTTAATGTTATGAATTATCGAGAGAACGGTTACTATTGATCGGCTTCAGGATTATTGGTGGGCCGCGTATATATATAAAGCGGGGGCGGGGGGGGGGCGATATCCTGCAGAAGGTTTAAAGTATCTACTAAGACTCCTGACCCCTAAAGGGCCCGGGTCAAAGGTGGCCTGCAGGGCAAGGCTGACCGTTTGAAGTGCACCACCCCCCCCACACACACACAGATACTCCACCCTCTCTCTTCCTGATGACTGTGCTTGTTTACAGTGGCGTGCATTAGTCAGATGTGAGACGCAGATACCTGGGACCAGTTATTTGTGTAGTGGGAGGGGTGCTCAGGTTATTCCTGCGGCGTTTCCATTTGAGTGAAGCACAAGTCTGAGAGAAGGAGCCCTCTCACCTGATACTGGGCCAACAGACCTCAGCCCCGAGGGGGGGGCCTGTAAACACACACACACACACACTCTCGCTGACTCGGCCTGCAGTTTGGTTTGGAATCGCCTCGAGGTCTCCCGGAGCCGGGGGGGGGGCGAGGGGGAGACGAGGCTTTCCCAGTCTCTGTGGTCGGAGGAGAGGCGTCACCTGAGCGCCAGGTGTGTTCACGCCGACTTCCTCTGTGACCTCGACCTTCACAACGATGCTTCTCAAACAACTGCCACGTTGTGAAAGGCTGAAGGACACATTGAGTACAGAGGAGCCATCGTGCCAGAAGATCACAGAGGTCTGTGTTGGTTCATCCTTCTCTGGACTTAAAGAAGTCGTTATCATTATTATTATTATTCAGGTCTTTGGTTGAATGTTCCTGTAACAACGTGCTGCTCGACATTACAAATGTCTTTTTTGTAAGGTCAAAGGTCACTGTGACCTCTCAAAACCTTCTGGTAATTTCCTACAAATGTCTAACAGGACAAAGGAATGATGTGAAGAGGTTTTGGACGTTGATGTAAATTGCAACACAACGTTTGTTGTGGTTAAATAATTGTTTCTGTTTGTGGTTCAATTCTGGGATTTCTCCACTAATAATAAAAATAATAACAATGTTATAATATTTCAAAGTCAAGTGGAAGCTGCACTGTGCAGAGGAAGGTTTGATCAAAGCTTCCACCTGAGACCTTCACTGGAAATTGATCCTGTGTCTAAGTGTTAGTCATAAATTTACACTCTCTGGTCACCAAGCCCGCCCAATCACAAGGCTTCACAACACGCACACACACATCTACACACACAGCTATGACTCAGGGAGAGTTGTTGATGAATGAGCGGTTGAGACGTCGCTAACTGGTACGACGACGATGATGACGATGATGAAGCAGCTGCGAAGGCGACCGTGAGTAAAGATTCAAATAAGGCCGTCAGAGTGGAGAGGTATGGGGGGGGGCAGGAAGAAGTAACACAGCATTGATCTTATAGCAAAGGACTTTATTTTAAGCCATGTGGTTTTGCCCTGGGGGGTGGAGGGGAGGGGGCAGGTTTACTTGTCTCCTGGGTCACAGCCTCCTGCTCCACCTGTTCCTGGAAGGAGATCAGTGCCACAGGACCCCCCCCCCCCATCAATATTTAAAGAGACCTCCAGATTACTGAGTCAGAGAGCTCATGAGAAATGTTAGTGGACCAGAGTCCTGGAAAACCTGGAAACAGCCTTGTAGTCATTGAAGACGCGTCGCCATCTCCAAAGATTCTCATTTAAATAATGATTGGGTAATTGCCACCAGTTGTTGATTCATGTGTGTTTCTACATTGTGTATTTCTGCATGTGCACCGTCTGTCAAATCCCTTCACTGTCACATCATGACACCATTACCCCCAAAGTGAGCAATTTAGCTTAAATATATTTTATAATATTTCCAGATGTGTTTCCCTGTCTTACATCAATGCCCTCTGCGCTTTGAGTGCATTCTTTAGCCAATTGTTATTCAGCTCTATAAATGACCTGTTGTTGCAATAATATAAACAAAACAGTTGCAGCTGTTGACATCTGTAGGAGTCGAGATAAAGGAAATAGAAAAGATAACTTTAGAACTGGACCACGATTATTTGTAAACAAATTCGTACCTTTTATTGATTTTGAGTTTTCCTCCACCAGTCGCACAACGTCAGCAAATGGAATTTGTGAGCAAAGTTGTGAAGACTTCTCCTGATGTGTGGACGCTTGACAGGAAGTCCACTTCCACATTTATTACGCATTTCTCATGTTTACAATGTTTACTGAGGGAATAAATCAAGAGAGAAGTAGAGTCATTTCCTCATAGAAGTCTATGGGAGCAGAGGAGTCGCCCCCTGCTGGGATTAGAGAGAATGCAGCCTTAAGACATGAAGCGTTGGCTTCACTTCTCTGTCATGCTTCGTTTTGCTGTTTGTATATGGATTTGAATAAGAAGCACAGGTTAAATGCAGGTTGTAATCTCAAGGGGTTAACAAAGACAAATACAAATATCTCCCAAACAAAAGGTTCAAAATGTAAGCGCAACAATCTGCATCTCCAAGTGGGTTTTCACACACACACACTCACACACACGGACCCTTCCTCACTTGAACAGTGAGATCACAAGTCCCAGAACATATTCAGATGCTCCATTGTTTATTAAAAAGTGAATCATCATTTGGGATAAATAATACAAATGCATTTTTGTGTGTGTGTGTGTGTGTGTGCGCACGCTGGTATCCAGTCGCTGCATACACGTGTGCCTGTGTGGTGAAGTGGCTCCAGGACTCTTGTCTCATTAGCATGTCAATTGACTCCATCTGCTTTACACATGAAAGAGCCGGGATGTGTAGGAGGATGGCAGAAAGAGGGACGGGGGGGGGGCGACGGGGTATTTATCTCCACCTTGTAGGAATTTGTGTCGTACACTGAGTGCACTTATTAAGGATCACAGCGTGGTGTGCTTGCGCTCTCTCAGGTGAACCCTTTTGGTAATATATCTATATATTATATGATACATCTCAATGACCACGTTTACATGCAACAAGTATTTCATCTCTTATTTTCAATGTTATTCTGAAAGACACAATATTCCTGATTAGTCACATGGCTAATGGCCAGGAATATTTCTGTTGATATTCCCGTTTACATACTCCTTTTTTCTGTGGTAAAGCGTCATTCTGTGTAGTGACCAGCAGGGGGCGACTCCTCTGCTCCCATAGACGTCTATGAGGAAATGACTCTACTTCTCTCTTGATTTATTCCCTCAGTAAACATTGTAAACAGCGGGACTACACGCTGATTGACAAGTTTCTACCAGAGATTCATACAGCATCTCTATGTCACTCCTCCTCAGTCCTTATATACTCACTTCCTGTTAGAGTAATATCTGCATTTTCCATATTTATACATATCAGAAAATGCACAATATGTTGTCTTAATAGTGTTTATCAGTGTGCACGTAGTCACTGCGAGTCTATCCAGATGTGCACCACTTCTGGTGGCAAAGCAAAACAAAAAACACTTTTTAAAACAACTTCATAAGTGAGTTCACACTCAACCTCATGTTTACTTATGTATCAGAGCTGCAGAAAATCAGCAGAGACAACACTTTCTCACTGTGTGTGTGTGTGTGAGTCTTCACAGAGATTATGACACCCATAGGTTTAAGAGTACAAACCATACCCAGATGTTGCAAAGTAAACACCAACAAACAAATCAACAAACTAACGCACACAGAAATGTGGACGACACTGAGGGGGGGGAGGGGGCTGATAACTTGAAAAGAGGGAGAGGCGGTCTGAGGGGAGGGCAAACAGCAGGTGTGTGTGTTTCAACAACGAGGTCGACCTGTGAACGTGTCGTTATTTAACATTGTGGTTTTTGCACTAAACTGCTTGGTCCAATTATGAAGACAACACACGCTGATGTCTGCAGGTGTCAGACCAACAGCTGACTCCTAAAAAACATCAAAACGCCACCGATGTAACCACAACTCAACCAGATCCTCTTTTTGTGTACTTTTGTACACAAGTTTGTACTTGTACTTGTGTGTGTGTCAGTTATGGGGGTTCATTTTTTGGACAAAATGACTGCGTGTGGGCGGAGCTTAAAGGGACCAATTAGTTCATTGTGAATGTGTTCATGTGTCATCTGTAAAATGTATTTTTGGCGATGAACATAAATATAAAATACATATTAGAGATGAATTATGATTTGTTTGTATTTACAACACGAGCTCGAAGTACATTATACATCTATAACAAAGTTAAATAACCATTTGAATGTTTGATGCTTTACTGGTTTTAAAGCTGTCGAGCTTTATGGGAGAGAGAGTGTAGCCTTTCAGACCAGCTGCTAGGATCAAACAACAAAGGGACCCTGGCAGCAAAAAGCATTTCGGTGGCGTAAAAGTTGTATTTGCTGCCTTTTTTTCTTTGCGATCCGTAGCTATAGTAACCGCCGTCCTCATCCAGGTGGGACAGAAAGCTGCTTCTTTCCTGGACTGGTTTTCGTGCTCAGCCAGGAAAAATCCCCCCCCCCCCCCCTTAAATGGAGGCTTTGATGGACTCCTGCACGCCGCGTGATGTTTTATTCCTCTGGTCTGGTTGGGCTTGGTTTGGTCTGCACCGGTTCTGTGGTGACCACATCAGTGGAGCGCGTTCTCACTGAGGGTGATGAACAGATAGAAGTGACTCAGCAGCCACACACACACACACACACACACACACAGGGTCACCACAGTCTGCGACCTCAAAGTCAGCTGCACTCGATCCCCTCGCCTCCCTTTTTGATGTTGGCAACGATTCTATTATAAACAAGAAGAACAGCCTTTACTTTCTTATTCGGGATGTTAGATTTATTTTAATCTAACCCCATCAAAATTCAACACAAACAACACGTAGTTGGATCATGCTCTCTCCCCCTCCCCCTCTCCTCCCTCCCTCCCTTCCTCACCAGCCAAGTTCATTCTCAGGCACCACCATGGAGCCTTCAGTCCTCCGACTCAGCAGCAGATCTCATGCAGGTGTGGGATCTGCTGACCTCATGGTCATCTGATCCCTACCACCATCTCTCCCTATGTCTCTCTCCCTCTGTCTCTCTCTCTGTCTGTCTCTCTCTCTCCCTCTCTCTCTGTCTCTCTCTCTCTCGTTGGATGCGTCCAATAGTCACGATGACGTCATCCGCTCTGCGCTCAGGGTCGGCGTTGGGAAGCGGCTGCACGTGACGTCACATCTGGAGTCACGTAGCCGTTGTTTTAACCCTTTGAACCACCGAGCAGTTTGTGTGTTAAGAGGCGGTTTCACTTTACTTTCTGGACTCGATTTGAACTGAAATACAAAAGTCCTGATTCAGAGGGAACTATAAGTTGCATCACATCATCATTTATTCTATGAATGTGTGTAAGTGCAACCAGTCATTCATTGAACGTTTTACTCACCAGGCTGAGGTTGGTCTCAGGTGAGTCAATCATGACCTCATAGTTTTGCTGAGCAGCTCCGAATTTAATGTTTTTTCCAGAATCTGGTGAAAGCAAATGTCTTTCGCAGGCCAAGATTTGAACTGAGACATGAAAAATAAAAGCTTTTTGATGAAATATCACAATTTGAAGCTTTATTTCTTTGGTTTGCCTGACCGAAGCGTTTACACACGATGAGTTCATGTGCCGTTGGAAAGCTCTGTGCACGGTGTCGGTAGCAACCTCTCTGGGGTCTTTCCAGTAAACCAGTGGAAGAGCTACAGTTGTTATGTCGTAATGCTCAGTGTCAGAAACCCTGCACATGGTGTGTGTGTGTGTGAGTGTGTGAGTGTGTTGATCGGGGTCTTTTGGACCACTGAATGTGGACAAAAACAAGTTGCACCACTCAGAATTTCCCCTCCTCTGCGGCTCGTTCCATAAACAAACTTATTCTTCAGCACCCAGACAAAACATCCTGAGAGGGCTCCACTCGGCGATAATTAAAAATCCCTGCATCCACTTTTACACCACGCGACGTTTTAACGTATTTTTCTGCACAAAATAAATGTGTTGGATTAGAGGATGAAAAACAAACCATCCAAATGTTTTTATTATGTCATGTCGACAGATTCTCTCGTGACTCAAACACAAGGAGCTGATTCAGAGCTACCAAACATCTGGTTCACTTCAGTCCCATTTCATTTTACTGCACGGACCTTCTCACATCGAGTTGACATCTGGCTACTCAGGTGACCTCTGGGTGACCTACTCCTGATCCACACGTTGTCTGAGAGCTTCATTCTCTTCCTCTTCTCCCATTCTGTGTCGCCCCTGGAGATCACAGTTCCTTTTGTTGGGTTTGTATGGGTGTCCATAATTCACACAAATACACACTTAACACTCAAATATACTCAATAAATCTAACCGCTTCTTACAGTCCAGATGCGGCGCTCTCCAAATATATCCAAACTTTTTTCATGAGAAAATGTTCAAATGTTTTGTGTGGCGGTATTTTGTATTTTTGTGTTTGTTGGTCACACCTCAGAGTGTGACTCTCCGTCATTTCTTCCTCCCGCTTCTTCTCAACAATATCTCATATGGTCATTACCTGGGACTGTATTCTTTCTGTGTAGACGATGCGCACCCTCGCACGCACACACACACACACACACACACACGCACGCACACACACACACACACACACACACACACACACACACACACACACACACACACACACACACACACACACACACACACACACACACACACACACACACACACACACACACACACACACAAACAATAACCTGAGGCCACCGGTTATTAGAAAATCACCCAAACCTGTCGTCCCCTCAGTCATGAAGGAAAGCGGCGGCGGTGTGTGTGGATGGGGGGGGGGGGGCAGATTTCCCAGCTATATTAAAGGAGAGGTAGTAGCCTCTGTCCCACTTTCCCTTCATCTCCCCCCGTTTATTCTAATCACACCGTAGCTGTCTCCTCTGCCGCCTTTATTTTGCTCAATTTTTTTCCATCTTTGTTTTGTTTTTTCCTCCTGACAGAGACTGGGTCTCTGGTGCCTCGGGGGAACACAGTTATGAGCCCGATGTCCTTTCATAGTCGATCGTATAATGTGCCCGCTGTGTGTGTGTGTGTGTGTGTCACTGACAGTCAGGACGCCCACTCGGAGCGGGTACGCCACGCTGGCTGCGTGTTGTTTGCACACCACGTCCTTCGGTGCGGTGCGTTTGGCCGGGTCCTTCCTGGATGCTGCTATCATGCTGACCTCCTCCTGGTCCTGTCACACACTGGAGTGGGAGGGCCGCGCTGATAGGTCACTGCCCGCCCCCCCCCGGTGTGTGTGTGTGTGTTCGTCAGCTGTTTCTCTCTGAGATAAGAGCGATGTGTCGGAGCTGAATGTTCCCTCATGATCGTCCAAACAAAGCCTCCCCGTGTCACGTTGGGTCAGGGCGGCTCGCGAAGGGGAGGCTGACTGCAGGTTCAGACCCCCCCGCCCCCCCGTGCTTGGGGTTTTTGTTGGGCCTCTTTTCTGAGTAGTAGTGGACGAGGATGAGTGGACGATGGTTATATTGGGAAGCGGTTGGTCATCGCTGTGACACGTTGTTTACTGTGGCTTTCTTTCTGGTCACAACCCTCTGAAAAAGTAGGTGCTTTCCCATGAAGCCTTTTCTGGCGCCAGGTGATATTTCACAGGGTGTGTATGTGTGTGTGTGTGTGTGGTTGGTCTTTTAAAAGGTCATGCATTTTGAATAATAAAAGTCCATTTTTAATTTAAAGGTGGTGAAGCTTCTTTCTTAATGTGCTTAGTCTGAAATACATTTGTTTGTTCTGAAATCCTATATTTTCTTTGCAGAAATGAATCTAAAACAAGCTTAAGCCGGTTAATGTAGCCTGCTGATTTTAATTAATAATGCACACCTTCACCTACTGCATCCACTAAGTGTACAATGAATAGGATCTATCTAAAAGCAATGTGAGAGAGAAGCAGATAGAAGGATACGTCCAGGATGTCAGACTGATTCAAGTAAAAAATCTAAAGCATAGAAAGTTAGCATTAAAGTGCTAACGCTAGTTACTGATGTGCTAACTGCTAATGTTAGCAACCAATGAATGGAAGTGATCGCATTTGGAATACAGAGGGGTGACATAAAGACGGTGTCTTTATGTCTTCACATACCGTTCATACCGGTGTTCTCAGCTGTTTGGGTAGCCGAGCTGTGAACAACTGTTCGGATAGGCTGTTTGCAGCCACGACAAGCTAACAAGCTAACACGCTAACAGCCAGCCAGTTGCGAGCAAGTTGGCCAGCGAGCAGCGTTTAGGTATCCGTTTTCGGGGTCAATGGATTAATGTGTTTACTTGAAAAAGCAATACCACGATATGGATTTTTGGCTGTGCAGCCCTAGGTCAGACCCCTTTTGAAGAAGCTTAGCATCATTAGAGTACATGGAAGCACTCACTCTCCTTTTTACCACCCATTAAGACGTTTTGATTTTCATCTGCGTGAGAACGTGAGATCACCCAAGAGTTGTAGAGGAGGGAGGCTGTATAATCTGTGTTTTACTGTATTCTTTATGGCGCCATGTTTGATATCCAGCGGTTCAGATCGGAGATCACACCTGTAGTGCTGAATCACACCAGCCGCTGCAGGAGGAGACCTAGTAAATATGTTGCTCTTAGTAACCACTCTTTTATTTGAACTCTTTGATAGTCACGATTAAAGGGCTGAAATATCTCGCCTCTATATGACACACACACACACACACACACACAAACACACATATATATATGTATACACACCCTGTTGTTTCACACTGCAGCGCTTTGAGCCCCACACAGGGCACAGCAGCCTGACCGAAGCTGACTAGCGTGCTCCTCAGCTGGGCAGGGCAGCTCTGGAAAGTCCCTGGCTGAGGATGGGGCTGGCAGACTGGGGTGGGGGGCGGGGGGGGGGACTGCAGTCCTGGAACTTTGCATGTTTTCCTGGATCAGGAAGGAGGATGTGGTGGTCAGAAGACACCCTTCAGCTCACCCCTTTTTTTTAAAGAAAAAAAAACAGCTCCATCACCCTCTACCACCCACTCTCACTCACTACCTCACCTGGTAAAATTACCCTTCCAGTAAAAATGTCCTCAGTCAGGACGGATGAGGGGAAGCGGGGGAGTACGCAGGAAAACGCCAAAAAGGCAAAACATGATAGCAGCAGTAAGGAGAGCCATGAGCTCAGGTTCACTTAAACACACGTTGTTGTGGATGCGTTTCGCCTGCACGTGTTCATGACTGTGTGTGTGTGTGTGTGTGTGTGTGTGCGCTCGTCAGGTCATGTGTCTGGCTCAAACAGTAGTCCATGTGGGCCGCTCTGCCTCCTAACCCGATGTCTGGCTGCCATTTATCATACAGGCACCACTGGGTGAACTGAAGGATATTTACAGCCTCGCACATTTCCTCGGTTTCTCAGGAGTTGGAGCGTAGCAGTCAAAGTGTGTCCCGCTGGTTGTCTGTACATTAAACATGCTTCTCCACGTTGCTTCTCATTCAGAGCGTCTGCCCCCCCCGGACCCCCTCCCTGTGCGCACATGTGCTTGGCTGCATGGACTCGTTCCGGTTTCACCGTGGACCGCGTTTCCACCCCACCTGTAACATATGCCCCCTCCTAACAAGGGCTTGCAGGCCCCCAGGCCCAGAGCCCCGCCGGCTTTGAAAATACTGTTTAGACCTGAGTGAGGTTTGCCTGCGGCCCTGTCGTAGTGCCTCGGGGAGAATTTATCAGGATTTGGAATCTCTGTGTGAGGTTTTGACATTTTAGAGGTAAAACTGGTTAGCTTTTTGTTATCTATTTAACTTTTGGATGATTCTATCTATTATAGATGCACGGCACCCTTTGGTTTTCACCCTGCTGACCACCGGGGGGCGACTCCTCTGGTCCCATAGAAGTCTACGAGAAAAGGACTCTCTCTTGTCTCAGTGTGATGTTCATTTAGTAACAGACCATAAAGCAGGGGATGCTTCAGGGCGGGGCTATACATGATTGACAGGTCTGTGCCATGTTGTCGTCCCCGTTTGTTTTCAAACATTTTTTAAACATTTTGGTCCAACAAAACCACAAAAAGATGGCGTTGATGCTGACCTCAAATCGATAGGGGCCACTGTGACCACGTCTCCTCCTTAAGTCTCAAACGAGGATGAAAGTGTTTTACTGAATGTATCAAAGGTTAAGGTGGAGTAATGTGGGGAGGGGCAGACAGATGGACGGGCGCCGCCTCCTCCAGAGTCTCCTTGTGTGGGGGCACAAAGCAGCCCCCCCTCCTTCTCACTGACGATCTCCGCCGCGGTGTCCTACAGGCCGCCAGCTGTTTTTTGGGAGCCGTCCTCTCGCTCACCCTGATGTTCCTCACCTCACACCCGACGGGGGGGCGAATGGGCTAACCCCACCGCCCCCCAATATTGTGTGTGTGTGCAGGTTCTCTGTACAGTGTCTCCACCGTCCTATGAGGTCATTTCCCCCCACTTTTTCCAAGCGGGACAACTCAACATTTTTGAGCGGAGCGTCTGTCGGTCTGTTTATTCATATGAGTTGATACTAAATACTGAACAAACGCCCCACTAAATCATTTTGGCTACTTTTTTAAAAATTTAGAACGAACATTACCAGAAGCTCTGCTGCATGTCCCTCTGTGATTGGTTCCAATTAAAGTCAGATAGTCAGGGCGGGGCTACACACTGGTTGCCAGGATTGTTGTCTGGGATTCTGGTTTCCTTAAATAGGTTTTGTTCATGCAGGGGTCCACATATCAGGCGACTGCTTCTTATTAGATGAAGAATACTTTTTTACTTTATTAACTTGAATTGCACAGCCGGGTATTAACATTCCTTCACTACTTTATTTAGTTGTTTATCTCTTGTTTCAGGCAGATGGTTGACTCTGGGCATCGTGCCTCTGTAAGCGTTGCTCCTCCTGGGCAAACTGCCCATTGAACATGGGGGGGGGGGCTCCCTTGGGGACCGTCATGAGGCCTGCTGATGGCTCTGATTATGCGTTGCTGGGTCGTTCTATCGTGTTAATATAACGACCAACTCTGTACGTCGATTAAATGACGTCCTTCTAACGCTTATTCTTAAGTTTATTACGTGGCCCTGCAGCTCCGTGGAAACCCTGGATTCATAAAAGCAGATTACCGAGGCAAATAGCAAGATCGATGGCGCTCACCAAAATAAGTTGGTCTCAGGCAGGATTGTGAGGAGGAGGAATTAAGAGTTTCATCCGACCGGAGCACACAGAGGAATAAAGAAGAGAAGGGGCAGAGCTGAGAGGAGGACGGAGCGAACGAGAAGAGGGTGGAGGACCGCAGCGATGTGAAAGGTCAGCGAGGATGATGAAAACAGGGACCAAATGAGGACTGGATGGGAGTGGACAGAGAAGTGTGCGATGATGGTAGAGCGTCGGGCGAGAGGAAGAGGAGCAGTGGAAGAGGATGGATGTGAACGGCAGCCAAGGCGTGTTTTTTTTTTGCATTAACATAATTAACAGATGGTGTCGGTGATTAGGTTACACGCCATTCAGGAAGCCAGCGCCGTTAGCCGAGTGTCGAGGCTGCGCCGCATTCCGTCAGCCGCAGAGAGATCGCAAGAGAACAATGTCAGAGGAGAGAATTAAATCAACATCACCTACGCACATCCCAACACTCCACCGGGGTGTGTGTGTGTGTGTGTGTGTGTGCTCAGGGAACACACTCGCAGGCGAACGCACACTCTACCCACACACTCACACACACACACACACACACCAGTCCGATTGCCGACTAAAAATGCCTTGTTTCTGGTTTCTTTTAGCGTACCGGCGGGGCACATAAAGGCCTTTAATGAGCCGTGGCCCACTTTCAAAGCTTTGTCTGCTGTAAACGCAGCTTTGATATGAGAAGAGCGACATGCTGCTGGGAGAAGACTCTTTGTGACTCAGTGAAACACAAAAGTAGTCCTGCTGGCTCACTAATGTGAGCACGGTGATGCCTTTTGTTCGGCATTTGCTATTGTCTGTGAGGACGGAGGGACAGAGATGCCAACTGGTACCGCTGTGTTCTGATTACATGAGGCTCCTCTGGTCCCATAGAAGTCTATGAGGAAATGACTCTACGTCTCTTTTATCCACCAGGGGGCGGCTCCTCTGGTCCCATAGAAGTCTATGAGGAAATGACTCTGCGTCTCTTTTATCCACCAGGGGGCGGCTCCTCTGGTCCCATAGAAGTCTATGAGGAAATGACTCTACGTCTCTTTTATCCACCAGGGGGCGACTCCCCTGGTCCCATAGACGTCTATGAGGAAATGACTCTACGTCTCTTTTATCCACCAGGGGGCGACTCCCCTGGTCCCATAGACGTCTATGAGGAAATGACTCTGCGTCTCTTTTATCCACCAGGGGGCGACTCCTCTGGTCCCATAGACGTCTAGAAGTCTGTCAATCTAATTTGGCACTGTATGTAAACTATAACAATGAAACAGAGAATAAAAATAGAAGCTGTTGGGTCCCAACTGGCCTCACTCCTTTATCTTCCTCACCCCATGTAGTGGTGATTTGCAAAATCATCTTTCATAAATCACAAGGCCATCCGTCACCTGTTTGATGTCACACATGACATGTCTGTCTGTCTGTGTCTCTGTGTCTCTGTGTCTCTGTCTATGTCTGTGTCTCTGTCTGTGTCTCTGTGTCTCTGTGTCTCTGTCTGTCTGTGTCTCTGTCTGTGTCTCTGTGTCTCTGTGTCTCTGTCTGGCTGCACACCTGCCTGCCGTTGGTTTGTTTTCCCTGTACACTAACAGCAGCGAGTCGACTTGTTTGATAAGTCTGCTCCATGTGAACAGACTATACAGTGGAAACCAACGCTTTGCCCTGGGGCAATAGGTATGAGTGCATGTGTGTGTGTGTGTGTGTGTGTGTGTGTGAGTCAGTGAGTGAGAGAGAGATCATGTGAATGAGTGTTTTTGCGTGGTGTCTGTGTCCTCAAAGCAATCTGCTTTTAATGGCCGGGGGCTATTGTCCAGCATTCAGACAGGAAGGAATGTGTTTGAATGATTCTGCGTGTGTGTGTGTCTGTGTGTGTGTGTGTGTTCAGTCTCAGGTCACTCAGACCTCTGAGTGGGGGCTCCGGGGGTAACTCCACGTTTGCTGGAACCGCCCACTCCCCTTAAATGACCTCACCTGGTTCCAATGATGCTGCTCTGTCAGCAGGAGCGCTGGCGTGCGACTCCCTCGGCGTGTGAGATGGTTCATTTGGGTCTGCATGTTTTTTTCCACCTCGCCTACCTCGCTGCGTCTAGTCCTTCCAGGGACGTGGAGTGGTTTTATTTCCACACACAAGAGGATCGGCCCTCTATACCCTTAAAGAGGCCATAGTGGGACTGTTGTTGGTCCGCTCAGGCTCTTGAGCAAGCTGTTTTTGGGCCTGGTGGTGTCGGCTCAGATTCACAGTTTGTTTTGTGTGTGTGTGTGTGTGTGGGGGGGGGGTCTATAAAAGCCTTTATTCGTGAGGCAATGTGATGAAAAAAAGACAATAGGATAAAGTAGGTAGTATGTCCGAGGGAATCAAATGATGAATGAATAATATATTAAGTGATATATTACACTTATATTGGGTCGTGTGTGTCAGAATTCAGCTTGAGTGTTCCAGTTGCCCCCCCCCCGCCCCCCCCTCAAACCCCCAGCACAGCTGTAGCATCACCCCTCCCTCGGGTGTGCAGTCATGTATGAGCAGCTCCCATCCGATGCCCACTTCTGCAGCTTAAGCTTCCTCCCCAGCAGTGCGGCGTGGGATCAATGCAGCGTGAGAGTGATGGCGTGCTGTGGCTGGGCGCGGGTCACTTTATGGCGTGGACATGGAAATAGAGGATCAATCAGAGCCATGATATCTTATTACTAACGTTAATTCACCCAGAGCAGTATGGATCCATGCATTAGCCCGGCTGAGCGTGATTTAGAGCGCAATGGAAAGGAGTGTGTGTGTGTGTGTGTGTGTGTGTGTGTGTTTCTGAGAGACCAGGCGTTTTTTGAGTTTGTGTCGCTCGTATGTTTTCATGTTTTCCTCGGATACGTCTGTAAGATTAGTCTTTAGTCTTTTTTTGTTTCAGACACAAACAAACAAAAGCCGAATTACAGATTCCTTGAATTTATGTGACATCTCTCCCCTCCACACTGCCTCCTGGGAAGGTTTACTGGTAAACCATATTTGAGAGGAGTGGGGCTCACTGGGGCGCATGTTTTATTCATCGCGTGGTTTTGTTTGGCTCATTTCTGTCACACTGCGGTTGGGGTTTTCTCTTGTCGTTTCCTGTTTTATTTTGAAAAAAGTAACCTTCCTCTCGTTTCAGGTCACTTGCCCTTCCTCATGTGTCACCAGTTCCTCAATTGTCTTCCCTGATTCCTGATTGTCTCCACCTGTCTCCCATTGCCCTGGTGTGTCTTATAGTCAGCGTCTCCCTTTGTCTGAGGAAGTCATTTTGAGTTTCTAGTTCTTGTTCTTGGGTCCTCCTCTGGGAAGAGTGATTTTATGTTTAGAGATCATTTCTTTCTGGTTTTGTTAATACGTTTTGGTAGATAATACAGAATTTTTATAGTCACTAAATATCGTAATAAAGACGTCTTAACGTGTTCATCTGAGTCTGACAATTTCCTGCTGAATGTTTCTCCTGAAGACGGCGTGTTGGTGTCCTTACGGCTGGTTTCTGTCTCTCTGTCTGCACTTCCTCCTCTTTCTGTTTCTCTCTGCGTGGATGCTAGTGTGTGTGTGTGTGTGTGTGTGTGTGTGTTTGTGTGGGTGTTTCCTCCCTGGGGAGATGAAAAGCCTCAGACCATATGCCGTGCAGCAGACTGATGCAGAGTCCACCGATGAGGGATGCCCAATGGCACAAGGCCAGTTGGAGGCCCATTTGGACCCGCTGTCGGGTTAGTTAGTCACCAAATGGATCCAATGCCTGCTTCTCATTGGCTGTAAGCTGGAGTCTGTCCCTCAACTGTCATTGGCCCTCTCACCCCTCTGCGATGATTTGACCAATCTTCTGCCCTGGCTCTATGATGTGTTAAATGTACAGATGCACACAGGAAGTGAACGTTGTCGTGGTAACCCGTCAGTTTGTGGACTGAGTTAAAGTGAGTTAACCATAGTCAAGTTAACCATATACGTCTCACAGCGACCTGTCAATCAGCGCGTAGCCCCGCCCTAAAGCACCTCTGCTTTATGGTCTGTGTGACTGTAACACAGTGTAAAAGCTCAAACAATTCTTACACCTCAGTGTGTGTGTGTGTGTGTGTGTGTGTGTGTGTGTGTGTGTGTGTGTGAAGCAGGTCCAAATCACGCACTTAATTCATTAATGAACTTTATTCCCTTGTAATGTCTCACCAAGTGAATTCAGTACAATCCACACGTACCGCTGTAATTAAGCCTGAATAAATCCCGTCGCGCCGTTCTCACACCTCCGTGCTGCTGCGTTGTTGCTGACAGCCAATCACCTCCACTCATCTCCAAACCTGGTGTCAGAAGAACCCAGATGAATAAACACGGCTTTGTTAAATCCACTCATACTCTGAGTCTGTGGACTAATCGATCCAATCAGCCAAACACTCCAAATATGTCCTTCTCAAGATGATCTAATTAAAATGAATAGAAACCAGTCTTTAATAAACACCAAACACATCTGAGTTCACTTTACTCCAAACAAAGAACATTAGAGGGTCTTTTATTCTGGAGGGGAACCGTCCCTTTAAGTTGATCACATGGCTCTCTAGAGATCTTACACAAGCAAAGTAGTATGTGATCAAATGAGATCTTCAACATTAGTCCGACTGAAATGAATGTGTTGATGTTTTGATGATTGAATAAAATGTAAATCCATTGATCATGTGATATCAGACCCAAAGCACTTCATCCAGGGACTAACTATTTTAAATGGGTATCCAGCCTCAGTGTTCACGCATCCACAGATCATCCTAAAAACGCTCCTCCGACGTCTGCTCGCTAAAGACAACAAGAAGGAGGAGTCTCACTTCATTTTCTCAAATAGATTTCAATAGCAGGGACCTAAAAGTGACTGGATGAGACACGTTATAACCAGCGCTGAGATGTGCACGAGGAGTGAAAGGGCAAATACCTGCGCGCACTGATGTGCACGTGGCTTAAAGCAGCTCTCTCTCACACATCTTCTGATAAACTGAATCATCTCAAATCATGGATGAGAAGAGGATTTGGAGGAAGCACCAAAAAGATTAAAGTCCTCCAAGCAGCAATGAGTAGAATGTGTGTGTGTGTGTGTGTGTGTGTGTGTGTGTGCGCGTGTGAGTAGAATAGTTAAACCATCACAGAACTTTTATTTCTATCTCCTGACATGAGATGTTAGTGTGACTGTTATTGGGGACCACAGATGTTTCGTTTGCTCATACACATTTTTAGGGAAGTGGATCTGCTGACTTGCAGATTTAGCAACAATCCGCCCTGTTTATGGTTGACCGCAATGTTGTGGCTTTCTCCTTTAAATGTAGACGCTTGCATGCTAACTCCTTTCCCCAGAATAAATCAAGAGAGGAGTCATTTCATTTAGTAAATATGGTTCAGTTACGGTCAAATAGACCATAAAGCAGTGATTTAGTGCAGGACCACCCTGTGATTGACAGGTCTCTACTGCGTGTCCTCCGCATTCCAAATAAGGTCACTTCCTATTCACGGCGGTCACGTTCCAAGACGGCGGCGGGGAAATCGCACCGAACTCGCCGCGTGACGTCCACTTCTCACACGGCCTGTGGTCATCGAGGTGGCGTCTCCTCACGCGTCATAAGAGCAGCCGATCGATGGCGTCTTAACAAAGAAAGAGGCCAGAGTCAAATTGACAGACAGGTGGGGGAGAAACGCTTTAAAGTGAATTTGCGCTCCCTCTCGCCTCCTTTCTCATATTGTCTCCTCTAGACTCTCCTCCCCCTTTGTCTCATCTCACGCTCCTCTTTCTATTTTTTATAGTGCACACACACACCTTCGCCATAGAGGTCGTTTTAAAGACGAGGTTTCCAATCAAACCCAAGTCGTGCAGCCCTAGTTGTGGCTGCCTGATTGAGAGTGACATTGACACGATTACGACAGGCAAACTAGATTAAGAACAACGTGACGCGCCTCCCCCCCCCCCCCTCCCCTTCCCCTCACTCCCTCTCCCCCCAGTTCCTCTGCAGCCCCCCCACCCCCCCCTCTTCTCGCTCCCCTTGCCCTCTAACGGCACTCTGCGGATCGGACGCTCACTTTTCAACCAGGAGCCTCCAGCTGTGAAGAGAAGCTGATGAGTTAAAGCTGCATTCTGTGTAGTGACCAGCAGGGGGCGACTCCTCTGCTCCCATAGACGTCGATGAGGAAATGACTCTACTTCTGTGTAGTGACCAGCAGGGGGCGACTCCTCTGCTCCCATAGACGTCTACGAGGAAATTACTACTTCTGTGTAGTGACCAGCAGGGGGCGACTCCTCTGGTCTCATAGACGTCTATGAGGAAATGACTCTACTTCTGTGTAGTGACCAGCAGGGGGCGACTCCTCTCCTCCCATAGACGTCTATGAGGAAATGACTCTACTTCTGTGTAGTGACCAGCAGGGGGCGACTCCTCTCCTCCCATAGACGTCTATGAGGAAATGACTCTACTTCTGTGTAGTGACCAGCAGGGGGCGACTCCTCTTCTCCCATAGACGTCTATGAGGAAATGACTCTACTTCTGTGTAGTGACCAGCAGGGGGGGCGACTCCTCTGGTCCCATAGACGTCTATGAGAAAATGATCCTGCTTCTCTCTTGATTTATTCCCTCAGTAAACATTGTAAACATGAGTTTATGGTCTCAGTCTCTAGTTTCAAGTCTTCTTCAATGCAGGCCATTCAATGCAATGTGTTTCAGCGGACGGTTTGTTGGATGAGGAACACGGACTGAGCAACATGAAGCATGTTCTAACTTTATAAGGCAGAGATAATAAGCCATTTTCTTCTGTAGATATTAGAAGTGGTCGATGAGCTCATGATGGTTTCAGTGGCGTGTGTGACTGGTTTGTATGAATTACCACGCAGACCATCAGCATCACCGTTTATCTTCAAGCACGCGTTGATTTAGTTTGATCGTATTACTCACTGTTTCATTGTTTAGATTTGTGGATAAGATCCTATGTTTGATGTTTTTTTTGTCCATCCCACGCTGTTTGTCTGAGCCTGTTTCCACTGTGTGTGTGTGTGCGTGCGCGTGTGCGTGTGTGCGTGAATTCGGCTCTGAGCGGTGAAAAGACGATTGCCTGCTCTGATCTAATAAGTGTTCATCTCATTTCGGAGCTTCCTCCTCACCTCCTCTTCTAAACTCTGTTAGTATCGGGGCCCAGATTATCTTAATGAAGTCCCAGGGAAGTCACTTTCCCTTCAGATGGATCCCCCCCGCCCCCCCTTGCCCCCCCCCCCCACCACACACACAAAGCACCACGTACACTAGATAAACTCCACGCGAGCCGCGCAGTCTTTGGATGCACCGCAGATCATTTGAGCGACATCGATCCCTCTGGTTATTGACCCCTGACCCCTGAGTCTTCCAGCCGGCCCCCTCAGGGGACCAGAACAATGCGGGCCATCGGGCCCCTCCCGATCTAATCACTGCGACGCCTAATACCGCTGAGTGCTATCCACCTACGCTCGGTTTATGGGCCGAGAGGAACACAAACAGTAGATGTTCCAGAGGAGAGTCCCAGAGATAAAGGACACCGTACTCATTATGGAGGTACACTTTGCCTGGGGGGGAGGAGGGGGGGGGGGTGCTCGATCATACGGATCTCAGAATGTAACTGCAGTGGAGCTTTCATTGATCGGGGATGAGAGCGAGGGGGAACATCCTAAACACCCTGCTGTGTGTTTTATAGTGTCTCCATTAGCGGATGCATCAATGGAGGGTTGTTGGTTTTTCTTAGTTCCCCTCGAGGGATGGAGGTGGAAGGACCCCATTCTGCATCGCCATGGCGATCCCTCTGCGGCTGCTCAATACGGGGTGATCGACCATGGATGTGGCCGCGCTGTCGGTAGGCCGCTTCTTTATGTCCTCTGAGGCCCGACAACACTGCAGGTCCAACGCGGGCTTTCAGAGGGCTCTGTGTGTGTGCGTGTGCGTGTGTGTGTGTGTGGAGGCAGGGCCGGCGCTAGCCATTTGGGTGCCCTAAGCACAAATGCTTGGTGGTGCCCCCCCCAACCAACGAACCAACCAACCACCACCACCACCAAAGGAATAACAACCATTCAGAATGTCTTAGTTAGGTTCTCTCTATTCCCCAAATAACTTCTAAACATAAATAATTTACATAAACAAACATGAAAAGAAATAAATTATATAAAAGATAAAATTATAAATTATAAATACCAAATACCACTACAATTACTAAAAACACAGATTTGGAACTGAACATTGTAAATGCACAAAGTGAATGTATGTGTGTGTGTGTGTGTTTGTGTGAGTACAAATAATAATAATAAAGTGCAAACTGCACAGTAGAATTTACTTTACCATCTATAAAAGAGACCATTCTGCTATCCGATAGAACAATATTACAAACATTTTCACTACCATCAGTTGTCAAAGGCCCTACAGAGGCACACGCCTGCATTTCCTAGCTGCAAAATTAGCTATCAGGTCATATGACAGTTTCTGAGCCACGTCCCCATTGATGCTGATGACAGCCAGACCACTTAAACGTTCTTGCCCCATTGATGAGCGCAGGTACGTTTTGATTAGTTTGAGCTTTGAAAAGCTTCGCTCAGCAGAGGCAACTGTGACAGGGAGAGTCAGTGCAATACGAAGAGCAAACCACAGATTGGGATATGCCTCTTGAAGCCGATTGTTATGCAAAAAAGTTAATGATAACATAAAAAACAAATGATAACAGAAACGGTAACGGTAACAGAAACTTTGGGCGGGCCGCGGACGAGTACCGAATACGACCCACGGCGGTCCGTGCGGACATTATGAGCGCGAGTACATGTGGGCAGCCGGCCGCCCGGTGACCGCTAGCAACGGTCCTCACGAGACAAAGTTTGGGGACCCCTGATTTAAAACATTGTCTTAGCTGAGAGCGACGCGCGAGCATCATCCCGCTGTCTCTTTTTTTTTCTTTTTTCCGCCCCCGACTCTTGATGCCTTTTCGAAGCCATTTCAAAGCTGTCTGCCA
Organism: Pungitius pungitius; assembly: GCF_949316345.1. Taxonomy (NCBI): domain Eukaryota; kingdom Metazoa; phylum Chordata; class Actinopteri; order Perciformes; family Gasterosteidae; genus Pungitius; species Pungitius pungitius. The sequence continues at coordinate 81,879 of NW_026909899.1, read as the reverse complement.
CATTTGAGATTTGAGGCATAATGGAACAAACCACTGGGAGGTGGGGGGGGAGGGGGGGCCGCACAGGAGGTTCCCCTTTTTCTCCACTAATTTGGTCTAGGCCTATTACTTTTTGACTTTGTATTGATTTTGCATATTAGCATGCTTTAGACATATTTTATTTGTTATTTATACTAGTAGCCTACTGTGATGATTTTTCACGTCCCAGATTTTTTGGTGCCCCCCCAGGCACTTGGTGCCCTACGCGCAGCGCGTGATGTGCGTGTGCGGAGCGCCGGCACTGTGTGGAGGTCTCTTTCATCCTGGCGCCGCCCCCCGGGGGGCCGGAGTCATAGTGGGCATGCACCCTACTCCAAACCCTTCTTTGATAATCTCCCTTAATTGGTCCGAGTCGCAGTCTCAGGAGAAAGCTAATTAAAACAAGGTGTTGAAGGGGAAAATAACAAAATAACTGTGGTTGTGTGTGTGTGTGTGTGTGTGTGTGTGTGGTCCCTCTCATGTCGGTGTATATTCACGTTACAGTGGAGGCCTGTTTGTTGAAGGAAACATGACTCGCGGGTGAATGAAGCATTGTGTGAGCATGAATTTCGTATTTTCACCTATTCTTACGGTATTGTTTTTGATGCATTTCTCACATATTTGATGCATGTATGTGTCCCCCCACTCCCCGGGTCATGTGACTGTTCCTCGCTTCGACGTGGTCGTTATTTGAAGCGTGGCTCATCCCTCTCTCGATCTTTCTTTGTGTTCCATTCACACCTTCCCGCCGTGGAAAGATGGCGTCAGAAATCCAGGATCCAACCCGTCACGACAGCCTGTTCAATTCGTCCTCCTCCTCTTCCTCCTCTTCTTCCTCCCTCATTTCCTCCTTCCATCACTGGCCATCTCCATTTAGTTATTGAGCTGTTGTGTCATCGACCGGCGCTCTGATCCATCGTCCATCCGTCTGCCTCTGACACACTTTTAATTGATGAGGAGCAGGTCAAATTAAGCAATTAGGCCAAGTGGCGGAAAAAGAGACAGAGCGGCATGTGTTTTTTTTTTAGGTGGACGTGGGGGGGCAGGAGGAGGGTCGGGGCGGGGGGGGGATAATGAATGCGGGAGGCATAGGCAGATGCGGGATGTTTACGCTTTTTCATTTTGGAATTTGAATGAATTTTTCATAGCTATTCATAAAAAATCCATCAATATTTCACCTGGGGAGAGTGAAGGAGAAGAGGGGGGGGACTGGAGGGGGGGGGGGGGACAAAAAAAGGGACCCTTACAGAATGAGTTGTCATGAAAGTCCATTGAAGCATACAGAGTCGCTGGAGAAGAGGAAAAAGAGGAGGGGGGGGGGTGTTTACGCCGAGGACACAGACACCTAGATGGGGAAACGGTGCAGGAGGGGGGGGGGGGGGGGGGGGGGGTGAGGAATAGAGGGGGGAGGCACGATGTAAATGTCTGGGTGAGAAAATGAGAACAACGGCTGGCATGGGATCTGTAGGAAGGTGTGTGTGTGAGAGAGACAAAGCCGTGTACCCCCCCCCCCCCCCCCCCCCCCTCCCTCCCTCCTCACAGCAACAGCAGGAGTGGCGTTGTGTTAATTTTCACTTTGTCAAACCCATTATGTGAGAGGAGCGTCTGATGCGTCTCTCCAGAGGATGAAGAATCAACTGGTGGCTCTTTTTAAACCAGCTCAAGGACAAATACAACGTCCCAGTCACACCAGTCACACCAGTCAGTCCCAGTCACACCAGTCAGTCCCAGTCACACCAGTCAGTCCCAGTCACACCAGTCAGTCCCAGTAAGTCCCAGTCACACCAGTCAGTCCCTGTCACACCAGTCAGTCCCAGTCACACCAGTCAGTCCCTGTCACACCAGTCAGTCCCAGTCACACTAGTCAGTCCCAGTCACACCAGTCAGTCCCAGTCACACCAGTCAGTCCCAGTCACACCAGTCAGTCCCAGTAAGTCCCAGTCACACCAGTCAGTCCCTGTCACACCAGTCAGTCCCTGTCACACCAGTCAGTCCCAGTCACACTAGTCAGTCCCAGTCAGTCCCTGTCACACCAGTCAGTCCCAGTCACACTAGTCAGTCCCAGTCACACCAGTCAGTTCCAGTCACACCAGTCAGTCCCAGTAAGTCCCAGTCACACCAGTCAGTCCCTGTCACACCAGTCAGTCCCAGTCACACCAGTCAGTCCCAGTCACACCAGTCAGTCCCAGTCACACTAGTCAGTCCCAGTCACACCAGTCAGTCCCAGTCACACCAGTCAGTCCCAGTCACACTAGTCAGTTCAGTCACACCAGTCAGTCCCAGTCACACCAGTCAGTCCCAGACACACTAGTCAGTCCCAGTCACACCAGTCAGTCCCAGTCACACCAGTCAGTCCCAGTCACACTAGTCAGTTCAGTCACACCAGTCAGTCCCAGTCACACCAGTCAGTCCCAGTCACACTAGTCAGTCCCAGTCACACTAGTCAGTCCAGTCACACCAGTCAGTCCAGTCGCACCAGTCAGTCCCAGTCAGTCCCAGTAACACCAGTCAGTCCCAGTCACACCAGTCAGGCCCAGTCATCTTGGATCACCAAACTGGTCAAAATAAACCTGCTTTGTTTTGGTTAGTTGTTGCTATGGAAACTATATTGTACAGAGGGTGACTGAGTGGTTACGGGCAGGTTGCCCCCCCGTTGAGGACGTGGGACTCGAACCACTGAGCGTTTGGGGGACTGATCTAATATTCCTTCTCTTTTTTTCTTCAGATCCGAGTTTAATTATTCCGTCCCTGCAGAGACACGATATGTCGTGAGAAACCTCAGACGTTCACAGACCTCCAAAACATGACTAAATACTTATTTATCAAATAAAGATGGTGAGATGCTTAATTGTACAGTCACTTTGTGCTTAGGTTCTAAATGTGTCTATCCGAGTCGATCCTTCATCTTAAAATCCGTATTCATTTAACAAGTTAATGACAAACTCACATTTAGACCTCGCAGCGCTGTGCACAGCTCACTGCCTCCGACATGACACATGGGACAGGGGGGGTCGGGGGGGTCAAAGTCTTCAGGTTTGTTTTCCTCTTTGGTCTTTAGTCTCGCTGTTAGTCAGCCTCAATGAATCAGGATCACTCTGACCTCCGTCCTCCTTAGAGGCCCCTCCCACCTCTTCATAGTTCACCTGCCCCCCCTCTACCTCTGCCCCCCCACCCCCACTCACCAGCTCCCTCCAGATGTGTTAATCGGTATTCCCGTTAACAAATGATTCCCCCCATATGTTTTCTGCACAAGGCCTCCACTTGGGAGCTGAAATCATGTGTGTGTGTGTGAGTGTTCACATGAGTGCGTGCAACTTGTGTCTTGTCTAGTGTGTGTGTGTGTGTGTGTGTGTGTGTGCACGCTTGACTCCAGGCCTTCTCCAAAGGGCTGCTGCTGTCGGCTCAAATCAACCTCCTCTCCCCATGAGTGAGCACGCTAATCCATTTGTGTATCTGAGTACATGTTGTGTGTGCATGTGTGTGTGTGTGTGTGTACGCATGCTAATCCAGGGGAGGGGCCCTGCCTAACACCCCGTGAAAACACTCCATTCACCAGCAATTAGGAGGCAGGGGCCCTGGGCCCTGCACTACACCTCCACAGGGAGAGAGGGAGACAAAGGAGGGGAGGACGGTGGGAGGAGGACGGGAGGTGAGGAGAGGAGGTGGGAATGAGGGGAGGAGGCCAAGAGGCCACCAGCAGCTGGAATGTCTTCATGGGGGTGGGGGCGGGGGGGCAGTATGATGACGTTCAAGCTCATCTTCCAAACACCTCTTTAGACTCAAAGGAGCAATGTTGTTGTTGTTGTCTCTCTCATGTAACCCAAAGTGAACATTCATGTAAAACAACTAAATGTACCACAAGCAAAATGAAAAATCAGTTGTGTTCCCTTTCTCCCGCCAAACAAGCCTGTTGGAAACATCAACAGCTAACGCCTCGTGCTAACGCCTCGTGCTAACGCCTCGTGCTAAGGCTGCTAGCGCTGCTAACGCTGCTAACGCTGCTGTCCTCCGCTCCTCTCCAGCCGTAGTCCTCGGCTCCAGGGGGGGCTGAAGGTGTCCTTTTTCTTTGGAGCGGTCCAAACTGGAACCACGTGGATGTTCCTGTCACTCAGCGGGCCCTCCAACCTACCTCCACCCTACCTCCACCTCAGAAACGAAGAACGACGACATGTCTTACCGGGCGGTGGATAATGTAATATTCAGAGTAAAAACAGGGAAATTCTGTGATTAAAGTCTGAATTTATAGGGGGAAAAACTGTATATCTGATATTCTCAGATATTAAAATGGCAAATTACGACGGAAAAAAACATGAAAAAGTGTTTTGTCATACACACGTGTGTAACCGTGGTAACACAGTTATCGTTTTTTTCCGTTTTGTTTTTATTTCCCTCTGAAATCTTCGAGTTTATGTCTCGTGACTGTAATACTTTTTCTTCTTGTAAATGACTTACTCTCCTCTAGGTCTAGGTCTATAATAACAATAATAAATATAATATTTTGCTGATAATAACGGTAGTTACCAACATGAAGTTGAGACAGCTTTTATTATTCTCACAGTGACGGAGACGTTGTGAGCAGAGGTCTAACGCACCAGAGACGGAAAAATTACAACACAAAGCACAATAAGGTGTGCATCACATGCAGTGTCCGAGCATCAGACACGTTACTGACCCACGCAGAGCTAAACGGCCACACCTTAAGGACCCCCCCCCCCCGCCCCCCCACACACACTTATGTGTTTATGTTGACAGTGTCTCGGCTTCTGATCGATCAAAGCGCCTTTTGCCTCAAGACGAAACATGAATGAAAAAGGATTGCGTTTGAGCTCTCAGGTGCACCCCCCCCCCACCCATCTATACTTTCTCCTCCCCCCCCCACCGTCTGCCAGCTTTAATTTTTAATGCCTGTTCTTGAATAGGTTTGTACTAAAGAAAAGGTACAGTAAGTAGCATAAAATATTGATTTTGTACATTTCCTTTTGAATCTTCATTCTCTGGAATGATTAAATTTTTCATATTTGCTGCACAAGTTCATCTGTTTATTGTGTGTGAGCACACAACTGGTGTGCACAATTTGGGAGGATGAATAATGCAGCCGGGTCCTGTGTGGATGTGTGTGTGTGTGTGTGTGTATGTGTGTATGTGTGTGTTGTCGTGTTGGGGATCTTTTCTCCCCCAGATGACAGAAATCGTAGCTCGGTTGACAGCAAAGGAGGAAACAGTGAGTGTGTACAGATGTGTGCATCATTGAGGAACTGTGTGTGTGTGTGTGGGGGGGGGGGGGGGGGGTCTTTGCTCGGGGGTAGCTGTGAAGCCATAATTAACACAATGGTATGATTACCCGTGCAGACGAGCGGCCACGGGCTCCCCAAAGAGACGAGCAGAGATGAAAATATGAAAAGGAAAGCGACCCCCTCCTCCCTTTCTGCACAGAGCGCCGCTTTGGATCCGTTCAGACGGCTCGCTGTCACAACAGCCAGCGCTGTGTCGCTCAGAAGCACAACCCCACAAGCCAGAACACAGACACGCGGTGTGAAAGAGCGAAGAAGGTAAAATGTCTCCACGGGTCACTGAGCGCTTAAAGGGACAGTTCACCCCCATATCCAAACACTTCCCTCTGTAGAGAGCCTGATACACACACACACACACACAGACGGAGGAGCCTACCTCACAAGGTCCCCCCCCCATCAGCATCCAAACTGACACACATTCCCACCGTAGCAGATTGGGGTTGGGGATGACGGGACGCCCCGTTAAAAGGACGCCGTGTCTCTCTGTAAGATGTCACAACAACCACAAAGAGTTTTTCAAATGCTTTACACGTTTTTTGGCATTTTGTCTCTGCTGCCAAAACTATCTAGATCACGAAGTTACAGCTAAGAGGAAAACCCGACACAACGCACAGCGATTCTACTTCCTGTCATCACGGACGACTTCCTGTCTAAAATCCGATGACTCGGCCGCCTGGAAACACTTCTGCTTTTATTGGTTTTCAGCGAGAACAGTAATTGCACATTGGTAAAAAGATCAAGAATAATCTCTTTGAAAAAAACGTTGAGGGGGGGGGGGATTGTAAGTGAAATTCGAGGCGAGTGCGTTTCTGAGGGGACCTTGAGCACGAGTGTGAGCAGGATCGAAACCAATCGAAACCAATGGTGATCAATGAGAATGGATTTAAGGGGGGGGGGGAGCTGCTGAAATAGACTTTATGAATATTAAACAGCTGGGGGGGTCGATACCGGTACAAGGCTGCTGCAGTCAACACAGGGAAATGTTGGGATGGAGGGGGGGGGGGGGGGGGGGGGGGGAGGGAGGGGACACGTGAGGAACCGCAAATGTGAAAATTCAAACTGGTATTCAGGCAAACTAATGGACTCTCATAATGAGTGTTCTTTCCTGAGATATGATGAAGTTCTTTAGTTATTCGTCACCCAAAGAGTTTCCAAACTGCGGACACACAAACCCAGGATGCCCCCCCCCCTGCCCCCCTCCCACGTGGTGTGAAGGGAGAGCAAAGTATATAAATGAATAAGCAGCAGAGTGTGTTAACAGCACAATGTGACCTCTCTCCTAATATCAGCCAGGCTCTCTCTGCACCCCCCCACATGAACTTGAAGCCCGCTGAAGGGTAAGCTGGTATAATGATACGGTGTGTGTGTGTGTGTGTGTGTGTGTGTCGTGCGCGCTGGTGAATGAGTGACTGAGTGAATAATATACCAGCTATTAAATGAACAAATTGGGCTGCCGTTGCCTGGCTTCAGTTGAGTGTGGGGTGCTGTCACTAATGCGTCCTGACATGGTCCCCCAAGACCTGCGGGGTGGGGGGAGGGGGGGCACACCTCTTGCTTGCATTGATTGTGCACCTCTCGCATTGTTTTTGTGTTAGTGATTATGACCCCTTGTACTAGAGGTCTTCACTGGCCCAACATCTCTGCACCTGAATGCTGAGGAGACATGAAGACTCCCCAGGGAGCAGGAGGAAGGTTTAAAGGAGCTAGGAAAGGAAACAGTGTTGGGCCCATTGAGAAAGTAATTTGGCTATGTGACACAACCCACTTATCGCTTTAGAACGCATTTTATTTCTGAAAAATGAAGCCAATGCTTCATGTACTGAAGCAGCATTCTCTCTTCAATACAGCATGATGTTCATCTAATAAATCATGGTCCATTTACAGTCCCAACAGACCATAACGGAGGGGCGGGGCTACACAGTGATTGACAGGGGTCTACCAGAGGCGTGTACGACTTCTTTACGTCCTCCTGAGTCTTTATAGGGTGACTTCCTGTTCATGGGTTGCAAAAAGCCAAGATGGCGATGGATCGTTATAGTTGTAGTTGTATAGTTGTATAGTTGTATGGAAGTAGATTATTTCTGATGACGGCATGGACTGGAAAAAGCTTCATCTTACTTCTAGCTTCTTCTGCTGGTGAGTGTTTGTGTGTGTGTGTGTGCGTGTCTGACTACCCGAGCAGTCCAAGGCCTCCTGTGTGTGTCCTGGAGAGCAATGGAACCGCCCCGGAGATGTAGCGACCTGTCATGTCTGAATTAGATGTTAAATCTTTTGGACAAAATGTTTTGTGTTCAGATTTTATCATGTGCCCGTATCCTTCCCGCTGATGTATGTCACAGTGTGTGTGTGTGTGTGTGTGGTCCCCTCAGAATGTACTGTCTCAGGCCATGGTTCCATCACCATGGTAACTTTTTACTTTTCCATTTCCACCCCTCAGTCCTCCTCTTGAGGTCTTTCTGTCCTTCTCAAATCAACCACACAGTTTGAGCTGGGTCCATGTGACCTCTGGGCCCGAGTCATGTTCCATATATCTGTCTCCCGCCATGCTGTACGTCTCAGAGCGAACGTATGACCCATTGGTCTCTTTTTTGTGGCCAAGGGCCCCGCCACTTCTCCCTCTTTATCCATCACTTTGCACCCCATCACTCCCACTGCTGCTCTGTGTGCTTACGCGCCACTGAGTCTGTCTCCTGATTATGGAGCTGAGTGTCTGGCTTACTGAAATTTATCTGCTAACTACAATACCAGCTTTGGTTTTTTTAATCCTCCTGAAAGTTGAAAATCTTTTACTTTTGTCTCTGGTTCTTTGCTGAATCTTTTATGTAGATATGAGAGATTTTAGCTGTGGCTTTTAGTCAAGAACTCTTCAAATTAAGCTATTTATTTCATTGGCCTTACAATCTGGGTATGTTAGGTCAAACAGAAACTTGCAAAAATATCCTTGCACTTACCGTAAATCCTCAAATAGTGGCCGGGGCTTTTATTTACATTACATTATTACATTACATGCACAGCGCACCGGCCTGTATTAGGGGCAGGCCTTTATTTCTTACTTACCGGTATCTTCTGTTATAGAATTGTATTATTTAAATAAAATAATGGGCATAATTACAGTAGGCTAATATCATTCATTGCATATGCGTGCAGCACTTCCTGCAACCATTTACCGATAGGCTGCCGGTAGAATGAAACCGGTAGACCTAGAGCTAATCAACTTTCTGGAGACTAACCATTTAGAAATGAATCAGTAATAAACCATAGTGTCAGTCTCAAGTTCATCGCGTATAGCGCTTTATTTGCAGTGTCCTCCTCGTCGTTCTCCTCATCCTGGGCTACTTGCGTGCGGTTCTCCCCCCCCCGCTGCCGGAGCTGCGCCAGCGCATCCCTACCAGCGGCGCATGGCTGTCCCGCTTTTGGATGAGATCATCTTTACTCCCGTCATCTTTCAGTGTCACTCGACAAACTTTGACGGACTTTCGGATCATGTCCTTGTCCAGCTTCTCCCAGGCAGCGACTACCCAATTCAGAAGCAGGTGGCGGGCAGGGGCTCATTTTACCTCCAGCAGTATATTCTTTACTTTTACATATTTTTAATTTTTTTTTTACCCCCGGCCTGTATTTGGGCCCCGGCCTTTATTTGTCCGTATCGACCGCGCCCCCGGCTACTATCTGAAGCCCGATTTACGGTAAATAGGGAGGAACAGGTCTCCTTCTGTTCGCCCAGAGGTTACAAGAAAACGTTAACAAACAGAATTTAAAAAATAAATAAGTAACCAACTAAAATTGGTTAAATTAGTTATAACCAACAAGCTAACCAGCTAGCCAGATAACCAGCTAACCATCTAATAAGCTAACCAGCTAGCCATCTATAAAAGCTAACAAGCTAACCAGCAAACCATCTATAAAAGCTAACAAGCTAGCCATCTATAAAAGCTAACAAGCTAACCATTTAACAAGCTAACCAGCTAGCCATCTATAAAAGCTAATAAGCTAACAAGCTAACATCTATAAAAGCTAACAAGCTAACCATTTAACAAGCTAACCAGCGAACCATCTATAAAAGCTAACAAGCTAACCAGCGAACCATCTATAAAAGCTAATAAGCTAACAAGCTAACATCTATAAAAGCTAACAAGCTAACCATTTAACAAGCTAACCAGCGAATCATCTATAAAAGCTAACAAGCTAACCAGCTCACCATCTATAAAAGCTAACAAGCTAACCAGCTCACCATCTATAAAAGCTAACAAGCTAACCAGCTCACCATCTATAAAAGCTAACCAGCTAAGCAGCCAGCCGTTTGTCATTCTTCAGAGCTCCGTCTGCTCTTCTTCTGGTTGAGCTGCAGCAGCGTTTTAGTTGCCACAACAGCCAACCACTAGCCAAAGCAGCGTCATGTGACTGCACTACTCTGTACCTCGGATTGAAACAACTCATGTTTCTGAATTCAGCCTTTCCGTGCCCACACATCTCTCAAACACACACACAAACGCACTGCTCCACATCCTGCATCTTCCGGTGGTACAGCGTGGCGTGAGCGGAGCCTCTCATTGGACGCGCCGGTCCCAGTGAGAAGTCCACCGCATCAATTAACAGCGAGATGAAAGACACCGGGCTGCCTGCTGAATAATTAAGACTCGTGTGATGGGGGCGTGGGGGGGGGGAAGAGGCCGGATTGAAGTCCTCACGAGACGAGCGTGTCCAGCGATATGTAAATGAATTTGTGCTTGTTTGTATTGATTGGCTTTCAAAACGGGACGTGATGGTCGAATTCACAACCCAGGCAAAAGAAAACGAGGTTTCAGACGGAAACAGTAAGGATGTCATATTGTGTCGTCTTTCGCGGGGGTTGCGGTTGTCCTGCGGCCCACAAGACGTGGGGGGCTCACACTGCAAAACCCCACCGCGGGGGGGGGGTCAACGGAACTATTGATCCTCTTCTGGTGAGGTGCCACATTAAAGGAACAAAACGGCAGTGCATGACGGGGAGAGTTTGATTGGTAAATGTGAAAGAAAAGGAGTACAACAGGGGGGAGTGGGGAAGGAAGGGAGGGGGGTGGGGGGTTAAGGGAGTGAGGCAGACACGGCAAACAGGAACTCTCCCAGGAGAGTTTGAGCCAAATGTATTTAAATGTATTCTGCTAATTACAAAACCCTAAACACATACATGCTGATGCAAACACTGTCTGGCGTATTTTGTGTAGCGGCGTTGTAGCGAGGTAATTACACGCAGTGTGTGTGTGTGTGCGCGCGTGTGTGTGTGTGTGTGCGTGTGTGCGCGTACATCTGAGCGAGAGATAAAAAAACGGGCCCTTTTTCTTCCTCCATACAGATTGGTTTTGGACCTGTAGCCATTGACTTTAACACAACCTCGTGTTTGAGGGGCGCCGATTCCACGGGACAGAAGAGCCCACTTAAGTGGGTCAGGTGACACGTGGGCACAGAAGTGTTGTAAAGTGGCTTCCTGTCGATCTCACCTCGGTGGATGCTCTCCAAACCGTCAGCCTCTGTGACCTCATTGGTTTATTGACTGTCTGGACAGGTCGGCTGGACACACACCTCCTCCTGACCTGCATCTTCGTCCAGCAGGAAATATCGAAGATGTCTTCTGTGTAATGAAAACACAACATTTGTGTCGCCATTGTGAGTATTTTAATGGATTTCTTTATTTATTTAGTTATCTTCCTGTTTATGCAAAGAGAGGAAGCTTCTGTTGACTAATGGTTTTTACCACTAAGGCATCCAGCACCAGTACGAGCAGCACGAACCAGTACAGTAACATTTGAACCTTTAAGTATTAACTCTTTTTCAGTGGATGGGAGACATATGTCCAAAGTTGCTGAAAAGGGAGTTTTTCTTATCACACTATATTGAGTCTAAATACCATAGATCAGTCAGTGGTAATGTTTATTTTTAGTACTTTATAATGAATAAAGGAGTTTTAGTGGCTTTTAATGCACTTTATATTTTACTCAGGTCTAGTACGCTTCTGAAGGTACCAGATCACGTTGCATCTCCTCTCTTTACATCTTCACTGTGTGGAACCCTGAACTTGTTGTCTTCAAACTGGATGAGCACCGATGTCCTCTCGTTTAAACATTTAACCCTCGCTGATTTCACTTCTCAAATCCTTCATCGGGGCCGAGCACGTCCACGTTGTCGTGACTCGGGGGGGGGCGAGGGGGGTTTTCTGAACTAGATAGCAAAGAGAGGAGAAGAGGAAGAGAGCGAGGAGGAGAGAATGAAAGAAATGTCTCCAGGGATGCATTTTAATTCGCTCAATTGCCCTATATTCCCCTGCAGTTTTTGTTTTGATGATAGTGGCGCTTTGCATATCTTCACCCTCCAAGCGAGAGGATGTGCACGGGAGGGGGACCTGTGTGTCTTCTCTACCTTCCAGCATCAGGCTATTGTGTCCCACCACAGTGGCTGGGCACAGGGAGGTTGGGATGGTGACGACATTAATTAGAGACACGAGGGAGGGGGAGAGAAACCCTGGTGGTCGGCGCTGGTCACTGAAAGTCGTCTCCGCCGCGTTAAAGGAAGCATCTGACGAAATAAGTATAATGAGAGTGAGAATGAGTTATTGCCTTAATCAAAAATAAAACCTGTGTTGATGAGATTCTAACAGACGGGACTCGTGAGGTTCGGAGGCTCTTCTGACCCGGGCTGACACCCCCCCCCCCCCCCTATGCTTCACTTCTTCTCCCACTCTGGTGTTTGGAGAGTCATCACAGTACAAAACCTCACTGCTCCTCCAAATAAAGAGAGACACATGTTTTAACATTATAGAGAATGTGCAGCCAAAACAATGGATTTATTTAAGCTAAAAGAAATAGGATTAAATATCGCAACGACACCACCAGCTGATTACTAACTAACTAATTAAGATGACTATTTTTTAATGTTTCACAATTTATAAAAATGTTTTGTATGCCTGGTTCATGTTGGTGACATATTGGAGTAAAATGTTTTAACCGAATGAATGACAAAATAGTTTTTATTTAAATATATGTAAATGTGTGTGCAGCATTGTGCTGGGCCGAGCGGTCGAACAGAGGTTTATTTGTGTTGCCTTTGTGGCCTCAGTGAAACTCCAGGCCCGGGTCCTGGCACGGCGCCGGCCCACCTTTATTCCAGATGTTACCATGGGGAAACCTATGGGTGGTATCCCAGACAGCGGGTTTAGCAGCTGGAGACGGCGCTTGTACCCGGGATAGATCACTGGAGTGTGTGTGTGTTGTTGTTGCCCCCCCCCCCCCCCCCCCTTGTTGTTCTTAATGTGATTATAACCCCGACGTAAAGGGCTCCGCTCCTTCCCTCCGACACATTGATTTCAAACATTGGTACCAGCTATTCTCGCCCTCCCTCGCTCCTTCTCCTCTTTCCCTCGCCGCCGTTACCGTCGGCGCTCACAGACGGAGGACTCGGTTGGCCCGAGTCCAGGGACGAGGTCGTCTTTCTTCTTTTTTTCTGGGAGCTGAGAGGAGGAAACTGGGGGTTTTGCCAGATGTTGTTAACTGCTGAAAATATGTGACGGGACCCGGGGCCACGCGTCCTCTCACTGCGACACAGCAGTGCTGACCCGTGTACGGTGATTACAGGTCTATCGGGAGTCCTCCCCCCTTTTCAATGTTCTGAGAGGACACATTACGTCACATCTGTAATTCATGGACTAATCAAGACAAATGTCGGTCGTTTTATCAGTCTGTTTTGGCGTGAGCTAAAGCGCTGCTTTTAGCTTAGCTTAGCTCAGCTGCTAGCTATCTAGCTAGCAAGGTTTACAAATGCACCACTATCTCGCCTGATCTTCATCAGCCAGGAGGAGAATGACACGATATGATATGAGAACTCACTGCTACCGAACACAACCACCGTATGTGTGATTCACTGGGAGGGGGGGGGGGGGGTGAAGAGAGACATGTGACCAGGAGACTTCAGCACCTGTTGGTTTGGTGAACCTCCGGAGAACACAGCACAGATGTGAGCCTGTGTCCTCCTGGTTACGAGGTACATCGTCTTTGGAAAACTAGAGCAAGAAGGAAGAGAAGCAGAAGAGAAGATGGACGAGATGGTTCATTAGTTGAAGCTAAATCACGGAGGAGTTCCTTATTGGCCGGCCCTGATGGAAGCTTGTTTCTTCATCCTCATCCTCATCATCAAAACAAACACTCACACTGGGAGAGAGACCCAGAGTTCACAGGCAGACCATTATGCACCAGTGTGTCAGTGCAGTGTTGGTTAAGGTGTGTGTGTGCGATTGTTTGTGTCAATGCTGCAGTGACATCCCATCTGCTTTCTTTCTTCAAGTCTTTTCAGAGTCGTGCACCTACGGAGGAGGATCCAAGGGCAAAGCTCAGTGATAGTCTAGCAGAGAGTGTGAATGTGTGTGGGCGGGGGGGGGGGGGGGCAGAAAGGGAGAGGAAGAGGAGGGTGAGGAGAAGGAGACAATGGCAATAGATGCCGTGGAGATATCTGAATTGTTGGGGACCTTTTTTGTTGTTGTTTTTGTTCCCTTCACTACTACACAATCAAAGACACACAAACCACCTCTAAGTACAAAAGAGAAAAGAGAGTTGACATTCAGCAACAGTGTGAGTGAAGCCAGGCAGATGAAATGCTGTCACCCTTGTGTGTGTGTGTGTGTGTGTGTGTGTGTGTGTGTGTGTCCTTGGGTACCACACAAACAGTCCAGGCGTTTTCTTGTCAAGGACCTCTTGTTCCATATTCCGAGTGAACGAGTGAATTCTGGATCTTGTGGGGAAGGGGCCGGTCCTGGGGAGGTCGGTGCCCGAGGCCCCCTTGAAATGCCAGCCGATTGTCTGAGAGACGAGCTTGCCGATCAATCAGGAATCTCCTCATTGATCTGGCACAGCGAGGGCCCCGTCCAGTCGCCAGGAGCTCGGGGCCACCGCCATCGATTATCAGCGCTTTCTTGGCTTGTCCAGTCTATGCCTTTTTAACGCCACGCCGTCCCTGCATCAGACCACAAATGAATATTTCATATCCCCTCTGATCTGATCAGAAGTGTTTAATGCAGCTATACTTTCGATATTACTTTTATATTATACTTTTTTTTAAATGTATTTAGCTGTTAAGAAATGTCTTTATCCTGCATTGTCTGTAGTGACCAGCAGGGGGCGACTCCTCTGCTCCCATAGACGTCTATGAGGAAATGACTCTACTTCTCTCTTGATTTATTCCCTCAGTAAACATTGTAAACATGAGTTTATGGTCTCAGTCTCTAGTTTCAAGTGTCCTTCAATGCAGCATGATGTTCATTTACTGAATGATGGTCCATGTAGAGTCAAACAGACCATTAAGCAGGGGATGCTTTAGGGCGCGGCTCTGACGGGTCTCTACCACAACGTTGTCCTTCCTCAAGTTGTCCCGGTCTTCTTCGAACCTGAACTCTTCACAGTGTGTTTGCAATTATTTTTGGTTTCCTAGAAAAGCGATCTGCTCCACTTATCTCCTCTCTCTTCACTTCTTGTTGTGACAACAAACAAGAGGCCGACTGCCACTGACTACTGGAGGATTCTCACAGATGGACCGTTGCAATAAGTTGTCAGTGTGGTATATATTTCTATTTATTACACAATGAGACACTCCTGGTTATAGTTTTTTGGTCCTATTCATGGGTGTATTGGAAATTTTTAGTATAATCTTTCACATTAAGCACCCAGATGTCACCCCGCGCAGCATGCACGGCAGCACCAGCTCTTGAGTTGTTTTTAACTCAAGCCGAGCGCACAACGGGACGACAATAACGTCTGCAAATAATGTGAGGAGCAGTGAATAATCTGAGAGCTGGCAGCTGTTGGGGGGGATTTCTATAATGGGGAAAAGCTGTGCTGATGGGAAATGAGACGCTGAATTAAACTATCGGTGTGTTTATAATTATTGGTCCCAGTCGCGGTCATCGTGGGGTTAAATGTGGCCCCTGAGACACCTGTTTGTGGAGCGGAATGACGGGTCGGTGCTGAAAGGCCGAGCTCTGCTGGGAAACACTGTGCGTGAGTGTACATGAGCGTGCACATGTGCGTGTGCGCGTGTGAGAATTCCGTGACAGGAAGTCAGCAGGAAATGGAGGGACTTCCACAGCAGTGTTTGCTTTTATTTTTCAGCGAAAGAAAAATCCTGCTTTATTCTAAACAGATAGTCGGCACATGGACAAAGAAAGGAGTATCGTATGCCCTTGAAAAGAAAAAAATGAGGAATGTAAATATTAAAGACCTGGCGTGTGGTTTGCTTTTCATGGACGTGATGATCTATGATAATTTCAGTTCTCAAAATGTTTGGAGGCTGCTTGCATGTGTGTTTGAGTTAGGGCTCACAAATCATTGCTACCCAGAAACACCCCAAGGGACATCTGAGAACAACTTTGACCCATTGCGATAACTCATTTTTTAGCTTATTCATCTTAGTTTTACATGGAAATTCATGCTGAGAAACAAATCAAGCTAACTAATAAATTCAGGCTACCTGTTGGATTAGCTGTCAGGATGACTGGCTAAGTGTCATGTGTCAGGCTAAGTGTCATGTGTAAGGCTAAGTGTCAGGCTAGGTGTCAGGCTAAGCGTCATGTGTAAGGCTAAGTGTCAGGCTAAGTGTCATGTGTAAGGCTAAGTGTCATGTGTAAGGCTAAGTGTCATGTGTAAGGCTAAGTGTCATGTGTCAGGCTAAGTGTCATGTGTAAGGCTAAGTGTCATGTGTAAGGCTAAGTGTCATGTGTAAGGCTAAGTGTCAGGCTAAGTGTCACGTGTCAGGCTAAGTGTCACGTGTCAGGCTAAGTGTCATGTGTAAGACTAAGTGTCATGTGTCAGGCTAAGTGTCATGTGTCAGGCTAAGTGTCATGTGTAAGACTAAGTGTCATGTGTAAGGCTAAGTGTCATGTGTAAGGCTAAGTGTCAGGCTAAGTGTCCTGCTAAGTTCCTGTACAACTGGACTATGTGACTTCATTCAGCACTATCAGAAGAACAGTAAGCATGGTTTGTGCGGTATTGTCCTCATGTTGTGAGATAAAGGTTACTATGTTACTCCACATGATGTGAAAATGATAACAGTAATGTTTTTTATAGAGCATTTATCAATATGTAAGCTATATATGATATCCAGTGGCCTTTCATCTCTCAGCTCTTGTTTGTTTGATGGGAGATGAGGGTCTCTGTTTACTGTAAAGCACACTGGTGACAAATCTTCCCCTTCGATGACGACGATGACGACAAAGAGGCCGGCGATGTTGTGCAATCGCCTCGCTGTCTTCTCGCACTCCCCCGTGGGACTGCTCCTCCAGTCAGGAAGCCCAGGCCGGCCTGGAGCTCTGTTTGGGGCAATAGCAGCGTGTGCAGACAGACATGCGTACACACACACAAACACACATTATGATGTGGACTCTCTCACACACACACACACACACACCTGGACTCAATGTGTGCTCTCTACCTGCGGCAGTGAATCAATGAAAGCAAGTGTTTGACCTCTGAGACCAGCTATTGAGCGTCAGCAGGTATTTTCACTCATAATATCGCCACCACGGGAGACACTCACACACACACAGTGTGACCCGGCGCTTTAAGGAAGTGGCTAAGAGGCAAATAGTGACTTTGAGGAGGAGTCTCTTTACATTTGGTACGAATGTCCACTGGCATTCAATAACTTTGTAGGTCAAAGGTCAAGTTCCCTGTAAACCCTCTGCATCGTCATGAAACGCCTTCTTTCTTCTAAGTGTTCGTCAGGAGGGAGAGACTGTCTGATCGCTCTGGATGACTCTTTTATGAAAGAGTTGTTATATTATTAAACGTTAGAAACTGAAATGTGACGTGAGGTGAAATGTTGTTATTTAACAAAACCGTCCTGCCTGCAACTCTCAAGCTCCAATTAGGAAATAATGCCATAATGTCACATCAACATAGGTTTAAAGCTGCTGACGCTCCCAACCATCCCCTCATGCATGAAAGTGTTTGTGTATCAACATGCTCACGTGTGTGTCTGTTTGACTGTGTGTGTGTGTGTCAGAGAGAGCGAGAGATTGGCTTGTAGAGAGAGTGTGTTTAGTTCTCCCCGAGTGGGCTCCATCTGATAAGGCTGACAGCAACAGGTTGATATTCCTGAGAGCAGCCAGGCTGCCCCTTCTCACACACATACACACACGCACACACACACACACACACACAGACCTACAGAGGGAAATAAGAGTTCTGTCTCGTGTCTTTCTCCCACAGAGCCTCTGCAGGTGTGTTTTAGTCGCTCACTTTGACATTAAAGAATCAGAGCTGTAATCGCTCCAATAGGGAAACATCTGTGTGTGTGTGTGTGTGAGCCCCACCCACACCCCATTCACACACCTCTAAGGTGAGGCGTCCTCTCCGAGGCCCTTCAGGAGCAGCCCCGGCGCTCTGGTCATGCCTTGGTGTCTTCCTACCGGCTCGGTCTCTCGGAGGACCCGAAGGAGACTGACAGAACCCCCCCCCCCCGCCCCCAAAACCCCCTCCCTAGGAACACATATGCAAACAACAGAGCGGCCCTTGAAGAGGGCGAGGCGGTGGCTCTGTGACATTGAGGAGGAGCACGGACTGAGAGGAGAGAAGAAGAAGAGCCGCTGCACCTTTATTCAATCAGCGCCGCCGGCCGCAGTAATTACTTCTACTCGCCCTGATTCACATGTAAATTTTGCGACGAGCGCTGCACTATTTTAATACAATTTAGTGCCTGAGTGTGTGAGTGTAAATGTGTGTGTGTATGTGTGTGTGTGTGTGTGTGTGTGTGTGTGTGTGTGTTAGGGACACAACAGAAGAGGAATCCTGCCAATACTGCCTTCAAGAGTCAGAGTGTCGTTGAAAAGAGGAGGAGGAGAGGAGGAGGAGTTGAAGATGAGGAGGAGGAGTTAAAGGAAGGTTAGAGAGAGGAGGATGAAGAGGAGGAGGAGGAGGTTTGTCATGTTGACACGATGCTCAGATAAGATCTAACTCAGTCGGGCGTCCTGTGGGAACAGCAGCTCTGACTCTTTCTGACAAGTCGCACACTCACACACGCACACATGCACACATGCACACACTCACACATGCACACACGCACACATGCACACCTAATATGCCTGGAGGAGATACTCAAATTCCAAACACACAATTCCAAATATAAAATATAGACAAACTAAATGAAAGCTAAAGTCTGTTGTTGTTTTCTAATCCACACGCTGTAAAAAACAAAAGGCAGTCATCCTATTTCTGACGGTACTTGAACGCGTCTGAAAAAGCAGCTAAAATTGTGACTTTTAATCAAAAGCGTGTCTGCATGAATAGATTTAAGCAGAATCCGTTTAAAACACCCAATATGAAGCTGTGATTCACCTGAAAGCAACAATCACGTGACAAAAAAGCCAAACAAAAGTAAATGAGACCTCCTTATTTACTTTTAATTAATTGCATCATAATATATAAACTCTAAAGAGAAAATATGTTTTTATTTATAAAATAATTACATTTTGCCACTTATTATTATTTTAACATATTTTCAAGTGCATTTATTTAATTTTATGTCTGTCTCTCTCTTTCTGCTTGAGCTGTGCTATGGGTTGCTGATCGTATTTCAGTGTCATTTTTAGCTTTTTGGCTGTGAGCTTTTTAACTACCTGCTCCCGTCCCCGTCAGCCGCGAAATGGTTCTAACATGAAACCAATCTGTGAGGCTTTTATTGTGAAAGGTTAGAGCTGTAGGAGGGGCTCTGGGAGTTTGCTGTCTTCATTGATACTGTTGTCTCTTCAATTTTGTCATTGATGCTGTTATTTATGGTGCAAAGGCTCAGAAAAAAAAAAGTTTAAGTACGTAGAAGAGGTGATGTGAGAATTCATTGGACGGGTAAACCCCCCCCCTCCGCCTTTTTGGGGGGATTTCCCCTCCGAGGCATCTGGGTGCTCCGTCACAATGACCATGTATGGTGTTACATAGACCTGTCTCACTCCCAGCTCACTGAGGACACACCTGGGAGCCGGGTGACTTTATGCTGTGTGAAAACAGGCCGTGCGTGTCCATCTCTGCTGTGTGTAGGGTACGCACAGGGCGTGTGTGTGTTAGAGTGCGTGTGTGTGTGAGAGTGTGTGTGTGTGTGTCTTAGTTTTTGAATTGATTTGGCGTTTTTGTGCCCTCTGACTACGTTTAATGACCGCTGCCTCCTTCCCCCCCCCCCTCTCTCTCACTCACTCACACACACACACACACACACACGTTACTACATGTTATTTTCTACCTGTCCTACATATCTGCTTTTACTGCACACAGAGCAGCTGTACGTTGCTCTATATAGAATCTGATGTCACCTATGTTGTGAATTGTCCCCCCCCCCATGCGGCGTGACTCACATGATCACATGATGATGTGTGTGTGTGCGCACGCACACTTAATTAGGACACAGCTTCTTCTAAGTGAGCCTCATTCATCATAAGCTGCTCACATCACCATTAAATAGCCTCGGCCCTATAACGGAGATTTTTATTATCTGTGTGTGGGGACGCTTTTGACCTGCTGACATTTACAGTTTGTCCCCTTTGACCTTTTCAACGTCGTCTGGCTGTCCTCGGACAGTTTGTCCCCTCATGGATTGCACATCCCTCCGTTTGTTTTCAGTCATCAACACAACTCAACTTTTATCCTCTGCTTCATAACTGTAGTTAACCTCTCTCCTCTGTCCCACTGGGACGTCCATTCTCTCTCTAAGTCTCTCTGTCTCCGTCACCCCCCCTCTCTGTCCCCAACCCCAGACGGGTTCTCCTGTGAGGACAGGCTGTGTGGACCGTCCGTTTCTCAGAGAGAGGAGAATCCAGCAGCTCCTGGGCGTGGACTAACAGGTATCATCTATTCCATCTCATTGGATGGAGCCGCAGGAGGACGTCTCACAGGAGCCCCCTCCCCAAGCCCGGGGGGGGGGGGGGGGAGGGGGGGGGCGCTCTACACCCATAGAGGGTTCACAGGCTAATTGGATGTATCACTGCGAAAAACATTTAAACTCCCAAATCAATACCTGCCTCTTTAATGCTTTTCCTGAAGAAGTGCTCCTCTCCATTGCTGCTGCCCCCCCCCCCCCCTCTCCCCACTCAGACCCTGTCCCCTGCACAATCCCTCACCGGCTATAGGGGCCGAGGGGAATCGAGTAGGGGTCAATGAGCGAAGGGCTGCTGGGGGCCAGAGCTGAGTGAGCCCCCCGGGGGTCTTAGAACTGAATGGTGGCTGGTGGATGTTCCTGTGGGGGCTTCAGGGGGAACATGCCGAGAACATGTAGCAGCAACAGGCCCAGCGTGGAGTCATCATCGCACTGCCGCCTCCTCAGTACGTTAGCGTATGTGTGTGTGTGTGTGTGTGTGTGTGTGTGTGTGTGTGTGTGTGTGTGTGTGTGTGTGTGTGAGAACAAAAAGACGACCATTTCAATGTGTCATCTTCTTCTGCTGAGTAGTGAGTAATGTTTGGGGTTAGAGGTCAGCAACAGCTTAAAAACCCTGCTCGCCTCACACACACACACTCACCTGCACACACACACACGCACACACACACACACACACATACACACACACACACACACTACCCTTACGACCTGCAGCCATGGAGAGCACCTCAAGTTTTAAAATGTAGATCTATTCTTTATTTCTTTGTGCTTCCCAGAGTGAAGGAGACGACTTCAAATGTCATGATCCGTCCGACCAGCAGCATCCAACCTCTTTGGGTAGCTTCCTTCCTTCAATCATAAATGAATAAAATAATATTTAACTGATATTTCAGCTCACATGTCGCTCTGCGGCTCATTAAATAAGCAAAATAAAATCATCAAACATCGGCCCCAAAAACATTGGCACAATGAAATACGAGCTGATATATTCTTCAACCCTGATTACATAAGATCATGATTTGCATGTTCTGCGTGTGTGAAGAACCCGTTGTTGTTTCCTGCCCCTGTTTGTGTGTGTGTGTGTGTGTGTGTGTGCTGGCCTTTAAGTGTGCTCTGAGATTTTTGATTGGTTACCAGCTTATGTGGATCGGTCTCTAACTGCCTTTGACATACTTTCATTTCCAGAAAAACAGGAAGCACAAATGTCTTGCACTTCTGTACGAGCGGCTGCAGCTGACATGACCCTGGACACGCGTGTGTGTGTGTGTGTGTGCAGGGACGTGCATGACACTGGAGGTCAGCAATGTGTTGACCAGTGCGTATCTTAGAAAAGTGGTATTTGTGTCCTCGTGAGCACCCAGTCGCTCGCTGGGCTGAAGTGGATGTGGGTCATTATGAAGACCCCCCCCCAACCCCCCCGCTCTGCACAAACGTGTTACATCTGACACTCTGTTTTTATTGGAGTCCATCACAACTCCCCCCCCCAGCTCATCCCTTCTCCCATTCCATTTCCCTCCCCCGCTAACTTCCCCCTCCTCGTTCCCCTCTCCTTCCTTCCTCTGTTTGCTTTTGCTCCCTTGATTCACTTTCGGTGCCAACTTCTACCCTTTCTTTGTCAAATTACTCTCCCTCACTCTCTCTACCGAGTCTGCCTGACTGCAAAAGAGAGGCTGGGGAGAGGGGAGGGGAGGGGAGGAAGGAGAGGGGAGGGAGGGAAAACCCATCATGTTGACTTGCAGCTAAGTGGCAAATATTCTCACGGACTGCAAGGTTGTGGGCCTCCCTGCAACGAGTGAGTCCAAAGCTTCATGTGTTAAAGCTGCATTCTGTGTAGTGACCAGCAGGGGGCGACTCCTCTGCTCCCATAGACGTCTATGAGGAAATGACTCTACTTCTGTGTAGTGACCAGCAGGGGGCGACTCCTCTGCTCCCATAGACGTCTACGAGGAAATGACTCTACTTCTGTGTAGCGACTCCTCTGCTCCCATAGACGTCTATGAGGAAATGACTCTACTTCTGTGTAGTGACCAGCAGGGGGCGACTCCTCTGCTCCCATAGACGTCTATGAGGAAATGACTCTACTTCTGTGTAGTGACCAGCAGGGGGCGACTCCTCTGCTCCCATAGACTTCTATGAGGAAATGACTCTACTTCTGTGTAGTGACCAGCAGGGGGTGACTCCTCTGCTCCCATAGACTTCTATGAGGAAATGACTCCACTTCTTTCTTGATTTATTCCCTCAGTAAACATTGTAAACATGAGTTTATGGTCTCAGTCTCTAGTTTTAAGTCTTCTTCAATGCAGCATGATGTTCATTTAGTGAATGATGGTCCATTTATAGACAAACCGACCATAAAGCAGGGGATGCTTTAGGGCGGGGCCTAACGCTGATTGACAGGTCAGACTATTTTGTGTCTCCTTCCAAATATCCTAACTTCCGTTTTATTGGTTGCAAAATAAAGCAACAAGGCGACAGTTGTAATCCATGATGGCGACAACGTTCCTAACATCGTCTTCATAGAATCAGATGGCTGGGCTTCAGCTCTCAGAGCTCACGGCTCAAGAGATGTTATGGCCTCATTATCATTTTGTTTTTTAAAGAAACCAAACAACACAAACAGATCCCCAGCTCCTCCACACTGTGACTTCCTGTCGAGCTCAGAGTGCATGTGAGCGGACGGGTCAGCTCCTCTGGAGTGTGACTGACGTGCGGAGACACGCTCCATACAGTTGGAACAAGCCAGAGATCGGCATGATAACCCGGCGGTGGTGAACTAAGCTGTGTTTGTTGGAGGCTCCCTCACGGTGACCTGATGCAACTGTACGTTGAACCGTACGTTTAGAAGAACCAGGGACTTTCTCCAAAGAGGAACCATCCAAGTAGTTTCTCAACTTCCCCAAATTATTCCGATCCACAATAACTCTTAGTCTTTTTTTATTTTGAGTTGTGACCCCGAGAATAGGTCGAAAGCTGAGTCAAATGAGACCAAGTAGTTTTTTTTAGTCAGGCAAAGCAATAATTCTATACAAATGACGTTAATAAAATAAAGAATGTCCCAAATGAATATACACGGTAGATTTCTTGCAGTACGAACACAGATGGGCACAACATGCTTAAAAAGGTTCCTCACTGATACCTGAACTTGATTGACAAGTCTCTGCCACGGCGTTGTTGGACTGGGAGTTGAGGGTTAGGGTTACTATAACCTATAACCCTTGACCGAACTCGTGGCCTCCACATGACCCTCAGCGTGACCACGACCTTCATGTCTTATCTGCAGTCCGTCACACCTGGTGACACCTGGTGGTGCACACACGTCCCTTTGGCTTCGATGGGGACGCGTTCCTGATGCCGGCACCACGACAACAAGTGGGTCGCTCCGACAGACGAACACCGCACACTTATTCCCCGATCTCCTCCAAACCCCCTCGGCTTCAACCCGTCTGCCAGATGCCCCCCCCTCCAGCCGCTGCTAATCATATTATCTGGAATCCCGAGCACTTAAATCCATAACTGCTGTGTGTATTAATCGCCAGGAATCTCGTTATCGTGTCTATATTAATTAAAGCCATCTGCCAGGGATGGGGTGAGTGTGGGGGTAAGCTGGTGGGGGGGGGTTGGGGTGGAGGCATGTCAAGCTGTTGGCGTTTGAAGGCATTCGAGTCAGCGGTTGGGTGTTTCGGGGAAGTCTCGATGGGGAGAGAGCGATCCGCGATGAGTCGCAACGCCACAGAGCACTTCCTGGTTGGGGGCGGCGTCGCACATCCGCCCCTGCCGCTGCTGTCAGGGCGCGTTGCTGGTAGTCGGCGTGAGAAGCGCGCACGTGTAGGCTCTAACTCTCCCGTCGGCAGGAATCAAGACGTTTACGGCTCGGGAAGCAGAAAAAGTCTCTCGGCTTTTCGTGCGTTTCAATCGCGAAGAGGGAGGCTGTTTGACTGCCCGTAAGTGACGGCGCCGAAGCATCTCGTCAACGCTCATGAACGGGGAGGGGGGGGCTGAGGTGGGTTCGCCCTGGAGGAGAGAAGAAGCAAGCGCAGGAGTGAAGTTCAAAACAAAATAATCTTGAACTCAGCATTATTCCAGGGAAGACTGGAAAAAAAAGGAAATGCGGGTAATTCGTGAGTTTGGGCTCCGAGGCAGACAGATAGTCAAAGAGGGGGGGCGGAGCCACTCCACGGCGGGAAGAAAAGGCATGTTAGGAGTGAAGAATAAAGGAACAGAGCCGTGTACTGTACATAGCCTCCCTCATCCACCCCCCCCCCCTCCCCCCTCCCCCTGCACACCCTTACTTCATCTTCATCATGAAACTTCAAGGCACCGCGGAGGGAAAACATGTCAGTGACTGGGGGGCGTAATCCTGGGCGGCCAGTTCTTCGCACGCACAACAAACACAACCACACGCATACAACACACACACACACAAGGCCTTCTTCGTCTGAGTGACAGCCGATCAGGAGTAACCCCCCCCCCCCCTCTCACCCCCCTCTCACCCCCTTCTCGCTCTCATCTCGGCGCTCATCTGATTTGATCCATTAGCATTCTCTCCTGCGCTGCCAGGCTCGGTGGCTCAGCCAGCGTAAGGCTGACTGTCGCCCGGGGGGGGGGGGCCTCACCTCAGAGGGCTTGACAGCTGCCTACATAATCAGCCCGAGCTGCCTGGGTTCCTTATAGGCCCCCGGACCAGGGTGCAGGTGGGGGAGGTGGATGGCTTTACACATGGAGGTTTGTCTCAGAGACGGCGATTGAGAAATGAAAGCAGGGTGGAGGAGGAGGTGAGTGGTGCAGGTGGGGAACCATGGGAGGGCAGGTCAGAGCAGGGATACCCAGCTGATGACTCCTGGCGGGGGGGGACATCACACTGGTGATAACGGAAGAGGAAGTGAAGTCCTGGGGACCTGAAGGAAGAGGATGGCGGTCTCACACAGACTGACAACCCGACCCCACACTCTTCCCAAAGCCAAATCCAAACCGTCTCCTGAAAATGGACCTGGAATCACACGCACATCACCTCCTCCAACTGATCCACTGCAAAGCACTCTAGATTCTGCTGCCCTGCCCTGCCCTGCCCTTGACCCCTGACCTCACCTGATCTCACATCCGGAGATCTGTGCCCCCCGGCCGCCCCTGACCCAGACAGCAGGCCCGTTGTTGGCCTCTGTTCGGAGAGAGAGAGCACCTCCTTCCGAGGTTGGTACCTCGGCGTCTCCCCCCTCGCTTTTGCACCGCCATTACTCGCCCCTCCCGTGAGATCAATTTACCTGAGCGTGGCCGAGTCCTTCCCCTCACACAGGACTTTGTGCGGCTCTCATGTTCTCCTCCTCGCTGTCTTCTCTGTGCTGTCATTCAGCGGCGCTTCATCTTTCAGCGCGAAGCCTCCCGGAGCCCCGCTAACTTTTTCTGCCTCTCGACTTCAAATTCAATCAAACCTCCAGAGATTCAACTAACTTTCAAAAGGATGGGGGCATATCTGGCTGTCTGCTTCGTTCACCGGAACTTCACGGGTTCCTCCCACTCCTCTTTTTTCTTCCTTCTACCTATGCGTCCCTCGATTCCTCTGCACCCCCCCCCCCCTCCCCCCCCTCAGTGCGTGCCACATCATTACCCTTCCATTCATTCCTCAGCCCTCTCACCCTCCCTGCAGCTGTCTAAATGTCCAGGTGCATGTTGTTCTTGGTGGAGGACAGAAGGAGAACACGGAGCTTTGAACTCTGGGACCAGGACTTAACAAACTGTTTTTTTTCTCGAGGGAGGGGCTCTCTGGCCGCTCTTCCACTAGTCTTTTCTTAACCCGAGCCAATGTGGTATCCCCCCCCCTCGCGCAGCAGTCTGCACGCCGGTGAATCCCCTCGCAGGAATCTGCAGCCGCTCGGTGAGACCTAGGTAAACACAGGTGAGGCTCTTAATGCCCCCCCCCCCCTCCCCGGTGCCCTCAAAGCACGTAGGAACATGAGGTCTCGTGGTGAATCCTCTCGTTATGCGCGTGCTGCGCGGTGGTGGCGGTTAAGTGAGGCCGCGTTCAACATGCTAATTCACGCACTTATGATAAAGACATCGTTGGTGGAACTATTCATCTAGTTTATGTAAAGCAGCCATCAGTTCCTCCTCTCTTCTATTGTGACATTCTACCTTCATGTGTGTGTGTGTGTGTTTGTGTGTGTGTGTGTGTGTGTGTGCCACAGTGTGACTCTGGGTCGTGTCCCAGCTTGCATCGCTGCACAGTAAGTCACAGCCAAGAGTTTTTACCGTCTCCTCCAGTGTGCCTGGGAGAGTCATTAACACACGCTGGAATTACAGAACACTCCTCAGCGAGCAGGCTAACTGTGTGTGTGTGTGTGTGTGTGTGTGTGTGCACACATGCTCTGTAGTGTCATTCTGTGACGCGGCCACTGTGTGTTCATGTGCTGCCAAACGTTCCAGCTGCAAAGCCCAAACCTCTGTTTCCCTGAGCGTCGCAGCACATGTAGGCGCATTGTGTGTGTGGGTGTGTGTGTGTGTGTGGGGGGGGGGGGGGGGGGGGGGGGTCAACATTAGGGTTGGGTATCGTTTGAATTTGAGCGATTCCGATTCCGATTTCGATTCCTGGTTTCGATTCCGGTTCCCAGCGATTCTCGATTCCGATTCTTTTAAGAGGCAGGGTCAAAAAAGTTTAAGTTTAAGATATTTTAAATGAGCTAGCTAACCAAGGGTCTTTCTGAAGGAAATAGTCTGACCTTCTCCATCAATGTTAATTCTATGAACTTTTTATTAACTTTACTATGAATTTCTAACAGGGCTGTTTTCAACTACAATATGAATATCAAACTATGAACTTGAATATTGTATAAACATTATAAATAACAGGGGTACACTTTCACTTTCTTTATTTTTGAAACCTCACAAAAACACATTTACACGTGAGTGTGTGATACTGCAGGTACTTAAACGTTACCTTGCTCCCACTGATGGACGAACCCTTGGAATCAGAGGAGGAGGCAGCGCGTCAAACACGGGGCACACGGAGGGGGGGGGCGCGCAACTCTCCCAACCTCAAATCAGGGACACTTTCGCTGACGGGGGGCTGCTGACGGTCGACGCGGGGAGTGCTAGTACCTTTTTTTTTTTTCTTTGCAGCGCCAGCCTCACAGCTCATTTTAACATATAGGACCGCTCCGCTCGGGCCACCCGGCACCGCCGCGCGCGCACTGATCTGACGCGTCACAAATTCACAACAACCGGGAGTTTTTTGCCAAGTTTTCGGTTTGTTTCGAGAAGTGTAACCACACTTTGGACCGCCGACGCACGCTATACATGTTCGATCCCGCTGTTACGCCAACACTTCCGGTGGACGCTTCTTCGTTGGTGTTCAGCGGTTTCTATTTCCGGTCGGCGCCGGCGGACTGAGAATCGAAACAAGGAATCGAATTTTAAACTTTTGAACGATACCGGGTAAATCGCAAAGCTAGTTTCGATTCCAATCGATTCTCGATTCTCGATACCCAACCCTAGTCAACATACACATATACATACTGTCCTTTCCATACGTCCATATCCATTTGCTATCATTAGTCTGGACCTTGGGGGGGGTTCTCTCCGATAAAGGTGAGAGGGGCAACAGTCCTGCCTACGGGATGCAGAGGAGGTCGCAGGACCAAGCGCGCTTTGCACCGGCCTTCAGCAGCCTCCACGGCCCGTCTCCTCCATCTCCATTTCCTCCGTCTCGAGCCAGGATGAATAAGAAGGACAAAAGGAGAGGGGGCGGAAGTATCTCTGTGCTCTATCCGTGTTTACGGCTGGTTTAAAGGTTAAACAGTTTCTGAAGCTTTATGGATCAACAGAGATATTCAAATCTCACTTCATCCGAACGGGACCTTTTCGTGTGTCTTGACAGGAAAAGAACTGGACGTAGGTTTGAAACCTCGAGTCAATTTGTCTCTGAATTCTGAATGTACATATTTTTAAGTGTGTCTGCTTCCCCTGCTTTATGGTCTGTTTGACTACATGGACCTTATGAGCGCTTGTTGGTGGAGTCCTAAGAGGCTCCTGAAGGGTTAAGTGATACAGTGCTGGGGCCGTGGGCATCGGGCCAGCTCCACTCATAGACATGGAGAGCTGTGAGTGTGTGTGTGTGTGTGTGTGTGCGCGCGCCAGGGACAGCCCAGTGACTCACAGAGTACAACCCTGCCCCCTTAGCAAAAAAGAAGAGCAAAGTTTTAAAGAGACACGAGCCATCTTAGAAGAGAATGTGTGTGTGTGTGTGTGTGTGTGTGTGTGTGAGAGTAATACAAATTGAGGCACGAGAGGAGGCGCTGTTGAGTGTGTTTGTCCTCAGCTGGATGATCACACAGTTCTCACATCCTGTGGAAAGATGTCAGTCCTCTGCCACAAGCCCTGCTGGGAAACTATAGGGTCACACACACACACACACACACACACACACACACACACACTTGAACATTCACTCTCACCTGTGCAACCATCCAGAAATGTTTTTTTTCTCGATGAAGCAGGAAGGGACGTGTGTGTTATGGGGGTTTGTTTCTCCTAATGTACTTGAGCAAAATAAAAAGTTCTGCAATGTCACCAACAGATGTGTTAAACCCCCCGACCCCCCGACCCCCAACCCTGACACGCACATACAAAAACAAACACACGCACACTTCCATAATATATTTTCAAGCTTTCTCTTTTCTATCAAGTTACAGAATCTATGCAGAGTCTTTCACACTCACTCAGCCCTTTTCTCTTTGTCACACGCACACTCTCAAACACACAGACACACACTCACACACTCAGGCGTCGGGCCAGCTGAGTCACGTCTAAATGGCGTGGAGTGCGATCGCAGCTCACACTTACATAACCTCTGTCTCCACACCACTGTCATTACAGCAGCTCAGCCAAAAGCACAACTCTCTTTAAGTACTCAGCAGCCAGGAGACCTCAGGCCTCAATGGACTCTGTGTGTGTGTGTGTGTCTGTGTGTGTGTCTGTGTGCGAGCTCATGTGTGTTTCTTGCAACTTTTTCATCTCGCTATCTGAGCGAGTAATGAGGGAGTTAAGTTTCTGTGCTCCTCTTTCGACAGAGGGAGTCAACGTTTTGGCAGCGTGTGTGTGTGTGTGTGTGGAGAGAGGGAGGGAGCCTACATTTTGGCAGGCTCCAGTTTATACAGATGGAGAAGCTCTCGTTGGATAAACCACAGAAAATTCCTCCCACTGTCGAAGTTAGCACTTCTTAGGGAGAGAGAACCCCCCCACTCTCCCCCGAACAACCTTCAACACCTAGTCTCTCCCTTTCCTCTCCCCCTACTGCCCTTCACGACAAACACACTCACACACACGTCGCATCTTCTTCTACCCCCCCGCCCCCACCTTGTTTGCAGTCCCAGGAGGAACGCGGATCAGGCTCAGCTAGTGGAGTCTGGAAGGGCTCGACCAGATGGGCCAGACCAGAGCAATCAAACCGGGAGGTTTCCTCCTCTCGCGTGTCATCTTCTCAACCTCTGCTTACCTCGCGCCGCCAAAGTCTGATGGCTTTACGCTGGATTCGGGGGGGAGGGGGGGGGGGGGGGGGGGGCTCAGCATGAGCAGGAAGCTTCCCCTGAAGTGGTTCCAGAGTCCCGTAATAAACACACAAAAAAGGATTTGATTTAGCCTTAAGCTAACAGACCGTTAAGGCAAACTAATGTCAGGCTAAACAAATGTTTAATGGGGGGCGTGGGGGGTTTACCAATGACACGCACACAAGCACACACAAACAGACACACACAAACACAGAGCCAAAAAGGATTTCAAGGCAGTGCTTATCACGTTGTCCAACCCTTGGCAGCAGTGTTTTCTCTCTGAGCTCCAGCATGTGTTTACCACACTGCCTCCCCATTAAAGCTGCCACCCCCCCGAGGCGGTGGCACGCATTATTAAGACACAGGATATGGACTCTGACCGTGGCGGCCCACCTCGGCCTGTAGCCACATGGTTCCGACCTGTAAACCCGCGTTTCTTTCTTCTCTGCTTCATTTCTCAGTCCGTTTAGGCCTCCTGCTGTGTTCATTACCACGACTGTTGATCAGTACCTTTTAACTGTACCGTTTGACCAAAGATGCCCCCAAGTTCTAAAGGGGAGCCGCTTCTAAATGAGTAAAAGAATACGCAGCATTGGGTTAACGCTCTGCTCTCTCTCCCAACAACAGGGCCGGCGCTAGCCATTTGGGTGCCCTAAGCACAAATGCTTGGTGGTGCCCCCCCCAACCAACGAACCAACCAACCACCACCACCACCAAAGGAATAACAACCATTCAGAATGTCTTAGTTAGGTTCTCTTTATTCCCCAAATAACTTCTAAACATAAATAATTTACATAAACAAACATGAAAAGAAATACATTATATAAAAGATAAAATTATAAATTATAAATACCAAATACCACCACAATTACCAAAAACACAGATTTGGAACTGAACATTGTAAACGCAGAAAGTATTCAAGTATATAACCGTGTAAGTAATAATGTGCACATTTCTTCAGTAAGTACAAATAATAATAATAAAGTGCAAACTGCACAGTAGAATTTACTTTACCATCTCTATAAAAGAGACCATTCTGCTATCCGATAGAACAATATTACAAACATTTTCACTACCATCAGTTGTCAAAGGCCCTACAGAGGCACACGCCTGCATTTCCTAGCTGCAAAATCAGCTCGCAGGTCATATGATGATATTCTGAGCCACGTCCCCATTGATGCTGATGACAGCCAGACCACTTAGACGTTCCTGCCCCATTGATGAGCGCAGGTACGTTTTGATTAGTTTGAGCTTTGAAAAGCTTCGCTCAGCAGAGGCAACTGTGACAGGGAGAGTCAGTGCAATACGAAGAGCAATCCACAGATTGGGATATGCCGCTTGAAGCCGATTGTTATGCAAAAACGTAAATGATAACAAGAAAAACAAATGATAACAGAAACGGTAACGGTAAAAGAAACTTCGGGCGGCCCGCGGACGAGTACCGAATACGGCCCACGGCGGTCCGTGCGGACATTATGAGGCGAGTACATGCGGGCAGCCGGCCGCCCGGTGACCGCTAGCAACGGTCCTCACGAGACAAAGTTTGGGGACCCCTGATTTAAAACATTGTCTTAGCTGAGAGCGACGCGCGAGCATCATCCCGCTGTCTCTTCTTTTTTCTTTTTTCCGCCCCTGACTCTTGATGCCTTTTCGAAGCCATTTCAAAGCTGTCTGCCACATTTGAGATTTGAGGCGTAATGGAACAAACCACTGGGAGGTGGGGGGAGGGGGGGCCGCACAGGAGGTTCCCCTTTTTCTCCACCAATTTGGTCTAGGCCTATTACTTTTTGACTTTGTATTGATTTTGCATATTAGCATGCTTTAGACATATTTTATTTGTTATTTATACTAGTAGCCTACTGTGACGATTTTTCACGTCCCAGATTTTTTGGTGCCCCCCCAGGCACTTGGTGCCCTACGCGCAGCGCGTGATGTGCGTGTGCGGAGCGCCGGCACTGCCCAACAAGCACAACATCCACCTGCACTGATTCTCAGTGTTCTGCTGTTAGCGGGGCACCAGGTAACCGTGGTGACGACAGACGGGAGTCTGACCAATGACGCCATTGATTAGAGGGAGATGGAGTTTAGAGAGTTCAGAACTTGCTGTGATGCTGCTTCAGAAAGAGAAAGCAGAGAAGAAGAGCAGAGCTGTCTGAACTTAGCCAACGCTACAATGCACTCGTAATGAAAGCAGTTAAGAAACCCCCCACCCTGCCTTTTTTTCCCCTGCCTCGCTCCTCCCCACCCCCCCCCCCCCCCCCCCCCGCCCCTTCTACCCCGAGGCCAAAGCTCCCCAGCTCCCTAGAATGGAGTCATTAGCCGGGTGCTAATGGTTTCAGACTTTCTAATTGAATGGGAACCCATTGATCTGTAGGTAGAGAGAAATGGTTCTTTTCATCGCCCCGCCGAGGTCCCGCACGCCGTTTGTCTCCATTGAAAATGAAAAAGGCCAAACGCGTCGGAGGGGTAAGGTACACACAAACAGACACACAGGGACGCACACACTTGCTCTTCGTAGCCTTAAGGGCTTCCATTGTGAAGGAGCCGACTTTAATCTGCGTTGCTCCTGGTGTTATCCTGGTGGGAGACTGCGCTCCTCACATCTTTTTTTTTTTTTTAAAGGCTGCAACAACAAGGGGTTGCCTGGGGCAAGCGGGGGTCAAGGGAAGGCGGCTTAGTAGAGATGTCAACGACGAGCACCGCCGGAAGGTTGAAGTGCAGACGGCTGAAAACTTCCAGCGGTATTGATGAAGCAGCGTGAGCTTTATCCTGCATTTACACTCTTTTATCTGATAGAGAGTGTGTGTGTCTGTGTGTGTGCGTGATGGCCGGGGTGATTCACACAGACAAACACAGACAATGGACTAAAATGGACAATAACAAGAATAAAGGCCTGATTATGTGTCAGTGATGGCTCGTCATCAGGCATTTGGAATATTCGTGATTTCTGATTTATTTATTCATGTTTTAGTTCATCAATAATGTGCAAGAAAATACCAAATGAGAGAATGTATTATTATGCAACCAGTTAGTGTCAATGTTATTGGTCAGGTGGAGGTATGCTGGGATGTCATTTGCACCCAATAGTCAATAAATGAGAAGGATTTTATTTACATCTCAATATCATATTCTCACAAATGAGTTTATTACAAGGATCAGTTATTCTGTGTGTGTGTGTCTGTGTGTTTAAGAGACACAAGCCAGCTGGTTCTGGTTATCAAGCTGGAATTTACTGTAAAAATTACAACCTCTTTTTTTTCCTCCCCCCCCCCCCACCCCCCAGCCCTTTACACTAAACCACACACACACACACACACACACACACACACACACACACACACACACACACATGCACACGCACTCACAACCCATAATTATCCAGCTCCGTGGCCTCCCCACCAGGACACCGCTGCAGCTCCTTCAGTAGGAAACGTCTCTCACTGCGAGACAGCAGAACCAACACCACCCCCCCCCCCTCCCAAACCTCAATTCTAACTAATAAACTTTGGATTAACGTTTATGGATCCCGTCGTGATAATTAATAAGCTGCTACGTGGTGGCGTTTAAGACGCCCCTCATGAGCCGGGTGACATCACGTCTGGGAGGGACCTGTAATAACACATCTCCGTTCCTGCAGATCATCTCTGGATAAGAAACACGCGTGTGCGTGCGTGTGTGTGCGTGATATTAAATACTCCTGCGGGTCTCGGTGATATCTGAAGGATAACCGAGCCGAAGCACCGGAGGTCTCGTCTAGACTTCCCCAATGAAAGCGTGGTAACGGACACACGGACCAACACAGCCAGTGTGCGTGCTTCAACAGGTTGGGTTAAAACATGCACACGCGTTGTAAAAGAAGTGTGAAGTGAGGTTGATCGCTAAGAGCTTCCTAGAAACCTTTTCTTTTTGAGGCGGGGGGGGGGGCGTTTCTCTGTAACTTTCACCGATGCCAGCGTCCTGCATCTGGTAGCCATTTTGTGCCAGCAGCAGTTTCTTTCCAGAGAGGTAAACCGCAGTAGGTGGAGGAAGGTGGAGCAGCAGCAGCAGCGGGCCACCCAGAGGTCGATAACACACAACAGCCGTGTTTGTAACACCCCGAGAGGTAAAGGTGCTATCGAGAACCCTACCTAGAACATCTAGTCACCCGTTGGTTCGTGGACTGCCACTCTGATGCATCCAGTTTTTGGGCTTTTTTGGTTGTCGCCATCTCTGATTTTGACGGAGAAGTTTCGTATTTTGTCTCTTCTCAAACCCATCCAAACTACATGTTCCAAAGGTGTCACTGAACCCACTCTTTCCCTATTCATTTTCATCTAGAACCCTAACGGGCTGGTGAGTGTTTCTGTTTTCACCTTAAAGAACTCCTCCTCTAGCCAAATGGGTTCTTTGGATGAAAAGTGGGTTTTTAATGGAACCCTAGAAGCAAGCCTCAGGAAGAACCTGCCGGGAACCTTTATTTTTCCGATTGCTCAGTGAAACCCTCTACGGTTGCTGCTGTGAAGGAATTTCCGTGCAACAAGAGCAGAGTTAAATGTAGTGAGAACATGGATCTGATTGGAGGAGCAGCTGTTACATACACACCATGTATCGCTGTCATTTCCTCTTGCATTCTCTCCGGATCACTGTAGTACACTGCATCAAGTGTGTGTATGTGTGTGCGTGTGTGTGTGTGTGCGCACGCCTGCATCTCTGCACACCATCCAAAGTCCACTGACGAGCCCAGCAGGACTTTGACGGCCCACTTTCCCACAGCGAGACAAACGCAATCAATGCGTCCATGTCAGACTGTATCAAACTATCACACTGTATCATAATGTTTCACACTGTATCACACTGTATCACAATGTGTCACACTATCAAACTATCACACTGTATCACAATGTGTCACACTATCAAACTATCACACTGTATCACAATGTGTCACACACACTGTATCACACTGTATAACAATGTATTGCACTGTATCACAATGTGTCACACACCTTGTCACACAGTTTCAAACCATGACACAATGTATCACACTGAACAGAACTGGTTCGTGAAGGCCTTAAAGGAAGTTCCCACTAAGGTAAAACTAATTTGATGCTTAAAAAAAACATAAGCAGCAGTTTGCCTTTGGTTTACTGATGGACCCGTTCACTGACCTCGGCCCATGCGTGACATTCCTTCAAAGTAAAGGTCTGGAAAAACTGAGCAAGATGCAGAGAGTGAATGAAAAGTGAGATATTTGAAACGCGTGAATAAGAAGAGAGGGAGGAGAGATGACTTGAACAGACGGCAGTTGAAGGTGGACTGCGGCGCTCTCTGGCTCCGGGCCTCGCTTCTCTCATCCGCGGCGACATGTGGTTTCACGGCCGTTACGCAACGCTGTATGGCGCCACAGCGAGATGCTCCACACGCACTCCGCTCCATGACAAACAGCTGAAATCTCACTCAACTTAATCTTTTTAACCTTCATTTTGACTAACCCGTCAAAACAGAGGTCAACATCTGCACGCTGTTTGATGAACAGTTAAGAGAGTCCAGCCAACCGCCAAGTGACGAGGACAAAAAGCGATCAACAGAAGAAGAATGGTAGGTGGTTGGCGCATGGAGTAGTGTGATGCGCTGGGAGCCGTAAGGTTGCCTGTTCGAATCCCGGCTGCCCCATGTGCCATGTTTAAGTGTCCCTGAGCAAGACTCCTGACCCCTCACTGCTCGCTTTGGATAAAAGCATCATGCAAAATGACATGTGATGTAATGTAAAAGAAGTCTGGTCGCCGTAAAACATGCTTTGTTTTTCCTTACTCTGCTACCCTGTGTGTGTGTGTGTGTCTGCATGTGTCTTTGTGCATTTGTGTGTGTAGCGGAGGAACAGAAGGTCTCTGCAGGGCTTGCCTGTGTGGGCGGACTCAGGGATTCACTGTGAAAACAACCCAAAAAGCCAAGGACATTTCCTAAATTGGAGCTGTGGCCGCGCGGCGTCCGGGGCCCGGTCGCCTGGTCGCTGGTGTTTGTGTGTGAAAAGAAGTTTGTCTTTGTGCCATTTTGAGGGAGAAACCCTGTTTATTTCTGCATGTCTGTTATCCGTGTGTGCATTTTTTACTTTCTGCATCTCTTTGTTCACGATATTTTATGATGTCTTTCACCGCTGCGCAGCCTTCTCTGCACTAAAGGAAAGCAGCTGACCTCTGCCAGCTCCGGCTTCCTATGACGTCTTCGTGTAGAACCCTTATCTGTCCGGGCTCGGGATGATTCCTCACACACAGCTGGATCTGTCCTCAGGTCTGCGAGTGGGAGACAAAGACGGCGTTGTGCTGTAAGGCGGCCCACAGAGGCGTTGCAGCTCCGCACAATGGAGCTGCAACGCCTCTGATCCAGGTTTTCTGTGGCTGCATGCTGGGATCCACGGGGACGGTGTGTCCACGTCTATGTCCTTTTTCTGCTGTCCAGTGACCTCGTGTGCGCACATGAAAGTTTATTCGCAGTCTCTGACTATTAGCCTGTGAGCGGCCTGTTGGAGGGCGTGTTGCATTGTGGGTAATGTATGCCGATACAATGAGATGACTTTGCTAACGGCTGTAACTTCTACATCATATGAACAAACTGTGACTCACGAATATTGGTGTTGATAATGAACACCTGAAATAAAAGGTGCAGTGTCAGTAGCACGCATGCACCGCTTCTCCTGAATACCTCAATCAACAGAAAAGTGTCCTTCAGGACATGAAGGTCTAGCGTGCACAAGAATAGAGCGGTGCATGATTCAGAGGTGAGCGTGGTGGTGGTGGGAGGGGGGGTCGAGGGACGATTCTGCTGGTGATCAGGTAGAATGTGATGGAGCGCTATAAATAGCGTCTCTTGGACACTCATCTTGGCTCCTGCACCACCCTCCGCTCTGCTTTCCCACACCTCCACCCTCTCTCTGTCCTTCCCCAAACTCCACCTCCTCCCCGCATGCCTCCATCCCTCCCTCGTTCCCATACAGCACCTGCTCCGACACCTCCTCTGCCAACTGGCCAGCGCCGCGCACCGGACGGACGTCCTCTCGCGCTTAATTCTGTCCCACTATGGAAGCCAGTGCATAGACGCACACACACACACACACGCACAGTGGTAATCTCACGACACACCGGGTCGTCGTGACCATTCCTGTTCAGGGATCTTTCAAAAGAATGGAGAGCTTCTGCTGATCATTGTTTTGTCTGTGAAATGTGTGACATGGATATAATATGTCATACATGAAGGAGGCTTCCCTCTCTAACAGACAGTAAGTGATCCAGCCTCCTATCACAGGAGGAAGTTCTGCCGGGTTTGTGCTCCGCCTCCAGCCAACAGCATGATGTCTAGCGCCGCGTTGGCTGCAGAAGGTCTTCGTTCTGTAATGGGGACGTTTCAGAGTTCTGCTTCTTTTTCATGATTTAGAAGCTGGATATAATATTTGACTCGGTGGTGTCCTGGATCCTGTAGGCATCCCAGTGACTTAGCAACGGGGGGGAGGAGGGGAGGGGGTCCACTTAGAACGGAGCATTCATTAACCTGAGCGGATACAGGTGACTCTGACCCGTGACTGCTCTAAACACACTGTGCCCCCCCCCCCGCCGCCTGAGTGTGTTTCCTGTGTGATCGCCGCTGCTTGCTGTGCTTCTAAAGCTCCTACCTTGAGTGAACACTGGGGTCAGCCCCCCCCCCCCTCCCCACAATGTCCACTTCACTCTCTCAGGGATTAAAGTGGAGACTGCCCGACTCCTTTCTATACAAAATGGGGGGGGGGGGGGGGGGGGGGCTTACTGCCTTCATTGAGGTGCCTCCCATCCTGCCTTTTGAATCCCGCCCACTGGCGTATCTTTTCTGCTCTTCATAGTCTCTTTCATTTACTTTTTGGTGCCTCTGTTTAGATTAGATTTTGATTTTTTTGGATTAGATATTTTGATCAATGCTGTTGAATTCACAGAGGCACGTTCCGGTTGAAGTAAGGCTGAGCTCAGGATCAGTGCTCCTCTCAGCCCCCCCCCCCCCCCCCCTTCCCCGGTCACTTCTTTCACGTAAATAATAATAATGAATAATTATGACGTCTATGAGAATCTTTTCTTCTATTACGCTTTTTCAGCAGCATTAAATTGTTCATTGCGTCTCTAGCTGGGAGGTCGTGGGGACCCGGTTGTTTGGGGGGGGGGGCATGTCGTTGTCCTGACGTAGTTCATTTATAAGCCGGCGGTGGGGGGGTGAATGACAGTCAGCGAGTAGTGGAGCCGCCGAGGCGTTCCGTGCCTGCAGCCTGCTTGTAAAAGCCCCCCCCCTCATTAGGGCCCATTCAGAGGCCCAGGGCCTAAAACAACTCTTCTTCTGTACACGGCTCAGACACGAGGTCGCCCCCCCCCCCCCCTTCCAACCTCCTTGCTGGTCATCCTTACACGGACCCTGGTGGGGGGGGGTTGTGACACCCAACCACAGCGGAGGCTTCGGTTGAGGAAGAGGAACCGTGAATCTCCTCTGTCTCTCTCTCCCTGTCTGTCTCTCTCTCCCTGTCTCCTTGTCTCTCTCTCTGTCTGCCCCAGAGAGACATTCACACACTCAAGTTTGCATTAAGTTGCAGCCAGGCACAGGTTTAAATACCTTTAGAAAATCCCCCCCACCCTCCCCCCCACACACACAAACACACACAAGGCGGTGTTCATCAGAAGGAAGGCCTCCCTTGTGTTCACATCTGATGCGAAGAAGAATTTGCACTTCGTTTTTGTATTTATGAATATTTCATGAATGTAATAGACTTCTTTTGATGTTATTGGTGCGTTATGATCACAACCTTTTGTGTGTGTTTTGGCGGCTCTGCTGGTGTGCAGGTTCCACGCTGGGGTACACGCCTCTTTCTTCAGAGGAAACAACTACATGGATCATTCGTTCGATATTTACAGATTACAGCACTTCTTTTGTTTTAGCTCCTAGCGATGGGGAAGAAACTGCCTGAACTGTCACTTCGCCCGGTTAACGACTTGTTTGGGTTTTTGATCAGCAGCGCTGAGCCTGATGATGAAGTGATACGAACGGGGATTTTAGGTGCTGTTTCCACTGCGATCCTGAAGAACCTTTAGAACCCGCTCTCCTTCCTGCGGCCTCACGGGTTGCACTGACCTCTCCTCCAGCTCTCTATGCTCTGCTTCGCTCATCATGGCGGTAATGCTCGGTCATTCTTTCCATTAGTTCACACGACACCCCCCCGCCCCCCGTGCCGGCTCCGGCAATGACAAAAACGAGGAAGAACATTTTCCAACGAAACCATGATGCGAGGTTGTCGCGGGTTTCGATGGTGTAACATCCATTCGGGCTGCAGGGTGAGTCAGCGTCCGAAAGAGGAAGAGGTCAGGCGGGTGGGGGGCTGGTGGGGAGGGCCGCTGTCCTCCCTCGTTTCGGTTCCGATTAACTGGCCATGGTGGAGGTAGAAACATCGTAGACGAGGAGAAGGAAACTGAAATATTCCGTTGGTCGTGCAAAATAGATGGAGGCTTCTGCTTCAGGGTGGAACAAGCTAAACAAACATCGGTGGCATTCATTTCAAATCCTTAATTCCCAGCTGGTGTGTGTGTGTGTGTGTTGGGAGCAGTTTAATCTTATCAGATGAAGGATTAGTCTCCTTGACGCCCGCTGACTTACAGCACACAGAGCTTCTTGTAAAGGACTCGTTGAAGTGTATGTGTGGACTTCGCCTCTGACGGGTGGAAGGGGGGGGTAAACCATTACCTCACGTGCCTGCTTATCACAGTCACTACTGCTGCTGAGATCACACACCCAGCCCGACGCCTCATGTCTTTTTTTGTCTTTAGCAATTGATGAATTCTGCTCAGATATTGCTAACATGCCAGTTAGCATTCAAAGTGTTTTATGGTACGTTCACACCAAGCGCGTCGCCAGCGTTTTGCGCCACAGGATTATTTACAAAGTCTATGCACAGACGCCATGACGCTGGAGGGTCGCGAATCTGCGAACGCGTAAGTTGAAATATTCCATCTTTGGCGACAAAACGGCGTGACGCTGCAGCGCGATAGCCTATCAGCACCAAGATGCTCCACATCGTCAGTGACGTCCTGCCAACACCGGTATCCCGAGCTGTACGATACATCCTGGTATCTTTATTGTGACCGGTCTGGTGCTTGAGCACACGGTGTCTCTCCACGGGACAGTTCCCTCGGCATTGAAGTATGACGTGAAGGCGGTGAAGTCCGGTGCCCGATTCGAGCTATCAAACGGGCTAGCACCATGTACCGCTGGAAGTGGCAGTCATCCAGACGCAAACAATGGCGGAAATTTGATCGGTTTCAGGGTGATAAACCGCGGCCCCTCTCCGTCGCGTTGGGTGCGAGTACGTGGCAAATTGACCACAGATGTACTCCGAGAGACCTGTGGCGAGTTTAGAGCGTTTGCGGCGACGCGACACGTGTTTGGTGTGAGCGTGGCATTACGTTTCTTGGTGTTTTATTTCGGACTGCCTTTCCTGTCACATTGTTTCTGGAAAGGCGCATCAACAGGATGCAGCCGACGCAGAAGTTATAGATGGGAGGTTGTGTTTCACAACCCGTCAGATTGTTGAAGCTGTCGGAACACTTCCCATCCGAGACAGACAGCTGGGGAGGCAAGACCACCTTGTCTCCAAAAAAGGGATCTTTATTTATTCTTTATGTAGAAAGTCACTGTAGAAGTAGAATGCATTTGC
Source organism: Pungitius pungitius (assembly GCF_949316345.1). Classification (NCBI taxonomy): domain Eukaryota; kingdom Metazoa; phylum Chordata; class Actinopteri; order Perciformes; family Gasterosteidae; genus Pungitius; species Pungitius pungitius. Next base: position 41,473 of record NW_026909899.1, on the reverse strand, counting down.
ATTTGCATCTACAAGAGAAAAGAAATTCTCTGATATCAAAGCGACAAGTTAGCAAGATTATGAAGTCATACATTTTACAAAATATGTTTATATAACATAAAATAACACAGAACACGAACGACAGTTACTTACTATAACAAATTAATGAATACAGACACCTGGCATTTCCACAGTTATCAACATTAACTTAATCATAAATGTTTTAATTTTGAATCGTAATTAAAAAAAATGGAATCAAAAATATTTTTCGTTTATTTATGGAAAAATGTTTTTGTAGATTTGCCACAGCAAAGTAATAGTACATTTCACTGGATGTTGTTTAAAATACTTCTTGACTGTAATTATATTTTTTTTGAGCGACCCTAATCCGCGTCATAGTTTTAAACCCTCCTTTACCCCAACAAATCGCTCTCACTTTCTCTCTCATTCTGTTGGTACAGTAAAGCAGAAGAGGTGAAGGGGGAGGGAGTAATTACTTTTGTGCTCCAACCCTAAAATAACACGACTGGCCCAATTACAGTGGGGGCCTCATTACACAGCCTCTCGAACAGAGGGAATACCGACCCGAATAGAAGAGGCAACACGCAGACATGCGAGTGAAGGACGGCATCTTCTCTGCAGGTGTTTAAATTGTCTCCCCGGGAGGGGGTTGGGGTCCAGATGGCACTGCAGGTAGCGTGTCCCGTCCTGCCCCGTCCTGCCGATGTTATTATGTCTCCAGACGTCTCTCCACTGCCTCGTACCCAGTAGGACAGACGCCATTGGCCGTTCTCGTCATACAGCTCCGCCGCCCCCTCCCACCAAAAAAGAAATCGTTACATGAAGTCCGCCCGCCCACCGCCTGCCCGCCCCTCGTTGACCTTGCGGCCTGCAGTCCGGTCAGGGTTGGGTGTGTTGGCTGGGGGCCAGAGGAGCCGGCTTATGTAAGCCTCTTCAAAGAGAGCCAGTGAAAGAGCGCTCTGTACGAGGGAAGGGAAGTGCACACACCAGCCCCATGTTGGCATAACATGCTCCGAGCATACATCAGGAACACGGGGTGCATGAAATCACACACACACACACGTCTTCCCGCCGGGCCCCCGGGAGTTCTGGTTGGCTGGTGCCGTGGATATTGTTTGACTTTGTGTTTTGGTTGAAGCGCTGCATCCCAAATTAGACTTGCCTGCCTCCTTCTCCCTGCTGACCGCGGCTTCGCAGGAAGAGCCCTGCCGCTGCTTTTCTCGTGTGCACATGTGTATGTTCCTGCACATCTGACCCTTGCATGCACACCGGTTCATACGTCAACGTGCACAAACTTCTGGGCTGAATTATGTTTAATTTCTTTTAACCATTTTTTCAGGTGTCACGGGGCGGTGAAAACTGGCAGCTTCCACAGCAACGCGACAAGACACAACACGGTTCACACACTCACAGACTGACTCAGATCTGGCAGAGTGCTCTTTGAAAACATGACTTAATGTAATTCTACGTGTGGCGGCCTGTGGACCCCCCTTTGGGAGCAAGGTGAAGCGTGGGCTGGCGGTGGGGGGGTCTCTGTTTTCTTCAGCGGCGGGTCCCAGCCGGACCCCGGTGAGGTTTCCAGGCCGCCGAGGAAGGAGCCAAGGCTTCCCCCCTTGGGCGCTGCCAGCTGTCGGTGTAGCTACTTGTTGATTAAGCTCCTCAGCCTGCCCGGCCTCGCCGATATTGCAACGGTGGGAAGATGGTGGGGATTGGTGCGAATTACGTCTTTGTCGCTAAACTAATGTGTGGGCTATCAAAAGGGATCAACAGGGAGAAGGTTTTGTTATTTGTTAATATCAATGTTCATTTATATCGCCATCAAAACAGAAGGTCAGTTGTAAAGTGAAGCCCACCTCTGCAGAATTCGATTGGCGGCCTTGGGTCAGGTGTGACGTTGAAGAGCAATGCGAGTGCGGGTTGACAATATTTAAACTTGTGTGTCTACCTTATGCCTCATGGCCAAATACAAAAAGTGCAGCTTCCATAGTTTTTAGGGGGCGTTTTATAGGCGTGTGAGAACAGACGAGTCTGAGTTGCGACACACGTCCTGCATCGTCCATGTTGTTTACACAACTCCCTGTCCAGAGTATCCAACCCTCTTCAGCTCCAGACACGCAGACGGTCTTTTCAAAATAAGCCTCTTTCTTCAGAGGAAACAAAACTACCCCCCCCCCCTCCACAACTACATGGATTATTCGTTCGATATTTACAGATTACAGCACATCTTTTGTTTTAGCTCCTAGCGATGGGGAAGAAACTGCCTGAACTGTCACTTCGTTCTGAAAGGACTCACATGTTGCACACGTGGACGTTTTTTCATTAAAGTGGGATGTTTGTGTGTTTGCGTGTGTGTGTGCGGGTGTGAGGAGCGTGGGCACATTCCTGTGGGTTGGGTAAGTGTGTGCACGTGTGTGCCGCCATGCTCGCCTGTGCATCTGGAGGCATCCTTTTTAAGGAGGGACGGGGGAGGGGGGGGCAATAATCACCGCCAATAAAACAACAACAAACAAACAATGCTTGTTGTGGGCCTCACCTCGTGGCACCGCACCCTGTCCATAAACCCCAATCTAACAGGACCACGGACTCAGAGAATGTGCCGCCTCAGCACCTGAACTGCTTCACACGTGTACTTGCACCCGTCTCAATCACATGTGTGTAAAAGCCCTCCATCTGAAGACTTTATGTCGAAGGCTTGTGCAAAATAAAGCCGGAAAACCCCCTCAACCTGCTTGGTTCAGCGCTTGATGCCCTTCATCAATCGCTGTGTTCAATTACAAGTTTGTACATTGTGTTAATGGATATTCTCAAGATTCCAGATGCAGGCTTGGTAGAAGGTGTGGGGGATGGCCTGGTAGAAGGCTTGGTACAAGGTGTGGTAGAAGGTCTGGGGGATGGCCTGGTAGAAGGCTTGGTACAAGGTGTGGTAGAAGGTCTGGGGGATGGCCTGGTAGAAGGCTCGGTACAAGGTGTGGTAGAAAGCCTGGTCGAAGGCTTGGTACAAGGTGTGGTAGAAGGTCTGGAGGAAGGCTTGGTAGAAGGTGTGGTAGAAGGTCTGGGGGATGGCCAGATTGAAGCCTGGTAGAAGGCTTCTAGGCACACGTTGTTCATGTTGGATGTTTTACAGCTCCGGCTGTGACATCGTTGACCAGTCATCACTGGAGGAATTAAAAAGCGGGTAACTGCTGTCTCCGTCTGGTTCCTTCCTCCGCTCATTTCTACACCCTCTCCTCCATCTGTCTTTTAATTCCTCTGTTCCCCAATTCAGCTAATTTGTTAAAACTTGATGTGTGATCCCAAGAGACTCCAAATGTGCACCCTGCTGGAGTTCTTTATAAACTGCATAATGGCAAAATGCCCCTTAGGAGTGCAGCGTGGCTCAGTGTGTGAGAGTGTGTGTGTTTGTGTGTGTGTGTGTGTGTGTGTGTGTGTATCTTGCCTTACATACATGTACACATGTGTGCTACATGTGGAATATCCCCGAAGACTACTGTTTTGTTTATGTCTTACTACCCCAGCAGGCCCAGTCACTGGGGAGATACATGTGTAAACATCATGCCTGGAGAGTGTGTGTGTTGTGTGTGCCTGTGTTTTTTCATTTCTTCTCCTCTTTATCAACACATACAAGCGTACAAACGTGTGATTATGCGCTGCGCCGGCTGCCTTCGAGCTAAGTGTGGAGAAAGTAAACAAATACATTTAAAAGTCAGTATGAGACGTGATCTCACGTGGTAAAAGCTCCTCTGAGAGCTGCAGCTCGTTTAGCGATCTCGAGTGTGTAGAGACGGACTCTGAGGGGGATGTGAGCATCACTTCGGATCTCTCCTGATGGCGACGGTGAGTTATGGACGCCACCGCAGCGTTCCTGTCCTTCGCACGCTCAGAGTCGTTGGGGCCGAGCTCACGGGCCGGGTTGTTCAGAGCCGACCAATTGGACGGACTATGACATCATAGACCGTGGCCCACTTGCCTCGGACTGAACTCAGTGCTGCAGCGGACATCGAGTTCACAGCACAGTCTTCAGCTGCTTGTTGAAATGTTTAGTTTTTTTAGGGTACATGCTGTATCCTGTCTGGACTTGTTTGTCCTCAGGAGCTGATAGCACGCTTGCGTGTAAATGCTGGGAGATTCCAGGACTATTACAATTTTAGCTGTAATCATGTCGATTTAACTGCAGCCCCCACAGTAGGGGGTAACCCAGCTGATCTGCAACGCCTCGGCTCATCAGGAGGCTCCTCCCTCCTCCGGGCCGGGCAGTAGTGTTTATCTGAGGTGGTCTTAAAGAAAAAGACCTTTAGTTAAGGCTTGTGTTTTCAGCTTTCAGCGTCTTCTCTCTGACTCCAGCTATTACTGCTGACACCTGCTTTTTTTAGCTTAACATTTCCTGTTTTTGCTGTTTCAGATTAAAAGCACTTCCTCTAGCCGACTACTGAGAGGCTTTTATTGTCAAGCAGCCACAGAAGAACCAATTTACTGAGCAAACCTACCAGCTGACAGCTCAGTGAGTCCCATTTAGTTTTATGAAATACCTCTTTGCCTGCATGAATCACTGCTTGTTTTTACGAAGGCTTACAGCTCATTATTGTCAGGTAGGTGGGGTGGAGGGAGGTGGGGGGGGGGGGGGCAGTTGTTGGTTATTTCCACTCAGTCAACACATTCGTGGAGATCTGCCCTCTTCTACCTAAAGCACCTTTTAGTTCTGATAGTTTTGTACAGCGAGTGATTAAATATCATCACAAGTGTACATCCGTCAGCTGATCACTTTTAGATGTAGCACCGGGTGGAGGAGAAGCTGCAGGCGACAGGTGCTTGCTTACCTCAATTCGGCTGATCTCAAATACTCGGCGGTCCAGCAGGGCGACGCCTCCTCTTTCCACGCTGACTCGAGTGAAAACATCTTGTGCCGTTCCCACGGTGCAGCGCCGTCCGGGAGTTTCGGGCATAGCGAGCACTCAAAAAGGTGGAGAAGAAAACAAAAAGGGGGGGGGGGGCTACATTGTATGCACACACACACTGAAACACAAAGATGAACCTTCTGACGCTTTCAACTGGTTTATAAGTCAAATATCTTCTAAAATATGGTTTGCTGAGGCCTCTCGTATGATGAGGGAGAGCAACGAGGGGACGGCTGACGGAGGAGGGTGGAGATGCCATTTGATTCCATCATTTCAGCTCAACACACAATGACAACGTAAAGGAACTTTCGCTCTCCACCTCTGCTCACATTTTCTCATGCGTCCACTTTGATCTAAATACTGCCGCTCTGTGTGACCCACAACGCACACACACACACACACACACACACACAGAGAAAGAGAGAGCCAGACACAAAGAGCAAACCGTACTTACCTCAACCCTGTAATCCCGCCGAGCCGAGCCTGAACACCTGCATGACATAGCACTCCTATGTTACTCCTACGTCACTCCTAAGCTACTCCTACATTACTACTATGTTACTCCTATGTCACTCTTACGCTACTCATGCATTACTACTATGTTACTCCTATGTCACTCCTAAACTACTCCTGCATTACTACCATGTTACTCCCACGTCACTCCTACACTACTCCTGCATTACTACCATGTTACTCCTACGCTACTCCTACGTCATTTGTACGTCACACCTAAGTCACTCTTACGTCACTATGTTACTTTTACGTCACTCCTGCGCTACTCCTGCATTACTACTACACAAACACAAACTGCAGTTGACGGAGTGATGTGTTTGAGATTTGAGTTTGACTCTGTCAGCGTTTGAGGAAGAGGAGGAGGAGGAGAAGGAGGAGGAAGGGAGCGTATGGAGTATAATCACACAATTGGATAACATTGAAAAAGCCTCGGGCCAACACTGACAAACACAGCTGCTCACTGACACAGTAAATCCACTGGATGACTCTCTGCACTCACACACACTCACACACACACACGTGTGTTGGAGGGCTCGAGTGGTGCCACTGGCCTGTCTCAGGTTGGATAATAACTCTTGGCCTGTCGGGGAGAGTGGAGCCGTCCAAAGAGCTGTCAGCATCCCACTTACCCTGAAACCAGCGGCACCGCGGCGCTGCTTTGTGCCGGCGGCCTTCCCGACGCGCTTCAGCTGACACGCGCTGTTATGGCTGCCCGAGTCACTCAGTTAGGAGACGTATAGTACGCACTATTGTCCAAGTTGAGTCGGGTTGGTGGTGCCTGTTCCTCTCACGGTAAGAAGGCGATTTTAGAAGCATTGTATTTTTCGGGAACAGTTACCAGTCGGATTGGAAAAAACAACATTCCCAGAACCAGAGGAACCAAACCAGGTTTTCCATCTGGAGAACCGTGATTAAAAAACAGACCATTGACGGTTTCAAAAACAACCGCTGCATGCGTATGAGATCTTATAAAATACAGATGTTTAGCTTTGTGGATTAACACGGAACAAGAACAGTGTGAAAGGCCTCCGACTGCGCTGTTGCCAAATTTAGCGCTGTTAGCACCGTTAGCTGGTAGCCACCAGCTCAGACTCCTCGCTCCCCTCCATGTCCATTCTTCAGAGGAACATGCATGGAGCTCCTCGGATAATCTAACTCGTAATATTCTATACTTTTCTGCGTGTGCAAAATATCATTAAATGATGTAACAAAATTATGTATTTTCCAAGCGAACCCCCCTCCCTTAATCAATCCTCCCTCTGGCCACAGTTGGGGCAACCAGATGAAGATATGAACTCGGGGGGAGAAGTTAATCTCCCACGCAGACCCGGAGCGGAGGCTGTAACTGGATGCAGCCGCCTCCGTGGGAGGCCGACTTGTCCTCATCTCGATGAATTAATACAAGTTGTCCACTTGTGAGGAACGAGATTAAAATGCAGTTGGGCTCTTATTAAAACCCCCGGACTGAACACGGAGGCATGAAGAGAGGGTTGGAGGGTGTGAAGTGTGTGTGTGTGTGTGTGTGTGTGTGTGCTGGGCCCAAGGTTCCCAAGCAGGCCTTATTGGAGATGATTACTCTCATAAAACCTCTGCTCTCTATATTGCCCTCTCCTCCTCCTCCTCCTCCTCCTCTTCCTCCTCCTTCTCCTCCCATCCGCAGTCTAAACACACTTAATCAAGCGCAGGTGTGTCCCGAATGCGTTTACAGACGAATCGCTGACAGACAATCTTCTACAGCCAAACCAGAGGAGAAGAAGAAGTGCGGTTGACGTCATATGAATGAAAACAGGAGAATAAATGTTTCACATTGCTTTCCTTTTACTTTGCCTCTCAATTTTGTTCCTGTCCACCCCTCCGCACCTCCTCTGTCTCTCCTTCTCCTCTCTCTCGGTGTTCTGTCTTAGTACACCGGTGGCTCAGCCAGTGTTGCGGATCTGCGGGTTAATACGGTTACCGGGATAACAATCTCCCCCACGGCATCGCTCCATGATAGATGGGCACCGTGTGTGTGTGTCTGTGTGTGTGTGTGTGTGTGTGTGTTGAGTGATTGAGCAAGTGTGTGAGTGAGTGAGAGATAAAGTAAGCGGTGGCTGTGTAAAAGCGTGTACGCGTGTGCGGGGGGGGGGGGGGGGCTCCGGTATCCGTCGGAGGAGAACAATGGCTTTTAAATGAATCCGGGAGGTCGTAAATCACACAAAGAGGGAGCCCAAACGCGGCGCTGATTGCCCGGACGTCGGAGTCGGCGGGACGGCGGGAAGCGGCGAGCGAGGGAGAAGAATGAGCGAGCGGCCCAGCGAGACACCTTGTTAACGCCCGAACAAAACGCCTCCATTAGGAGCCAATGGCCTACTTATGCAAATGAGTGCACGTGCGCGCACCTCCTCTCCGGGAAGTTCTTGTCCTTGGGAGACACATGCGCCCCGTCAGGACGACTGTAAATAAATCAGAGGACAAACACTTTCCCGATGTTTTATTTATTGGGTGAGAAGACGTGTGAGAAGACGTGTGAGAAGACGTGTGAGAAGACGCTGTCACCCATCGGTTTGAGGCCCTTCGTCGCCAAGGCCCGAGTTCGGCCAAGGCGCAGCCGTTTCACTTCTACCAATGAATGAAGAAGTGAGCCGTGATGGAGGGGTGAGGTGCATACCCTGGACTTACCTGGGTACGCAGGTTGGCTGCTGACATCACACTTCTGTCTGATGCTGTTCATCTCTTCCAACGCACGCTGAGCTCTATAAACCCTCAAGTGGAGGACAAAGGTCTCGCCCAACTAGCACTGGGTTGAATATACGTTTCTCTTGATCTGGATGATTTAAATGAGCTGGATAGAGATGTAATTTCAGCGGTGGCGTGTGCAGCTGTTAATACCGCGCCGCTGTACATCATTAGAGCCGTGCTTCATTATGGTTAGCTCCAGCGTTGCCTCAGAGATGATTGGTATAAGCAGAGTGTAATTACAGGTATGTGGAGAGAAAACATGCAATTACAGATGTAGAGGAGACATTTTGCACACATTCTGTTGTGGAATTGTGTTTATCTCTGTGGTGGAAACAAGTTCATGCTCCTTTTACTTAACACTCGACTCCATGTCACATCTACTGTTTCAACTTTGACAGCCAGATGTTAGTAGTTTCTATACAGATTTACAATGAAAGACGTGAGCTTCAGGTGTTGTTCTATATCAAATACCAACCCTTGGGAAGACATTTTAAACCTTGTTGTTTTGTGTGACTTGGTTTATCTTTTACGTTCTCTTTTGATATGCAAGTAGTACTTGTTACATTTTTTTTTTTTTTTTTTACTCTTCTTTTTCTTCAGAATTATTATTATTTTTTTGTAAATGTCTTAACGAAGGACAAAAGTACGATATTTACGTGGTCCACACCGAAATTATGCAGATTTTCTTTAGAACAACCAATATGGATCATCACTATTAGTTATGGATCAATCAGTGTCGGTCAGACTCAGATGCTCTGGATCTACGCCCGTGCCTCCACCCGTCTCTTTCCTGTGTTGCTGTGTGACGTTGGAGTCAGATGGTCACTGCGAGGGGTCGAGGTCGAGTGGTCCAGCGCGGTCAGAGACCAGATGGGGTCAAGGGTCAGGACCTCCTGTTCACGGGGTGAAGGAAACAACAGGAACAGAGGGAGAGAAAAGTAGCGTGAGAAAGTGAAGAGACAAACGTGAACGTGAGAAAATGTTCAACTTTGCAACAAGCCCCCCCCCCCCCTCCCCCCCTCTTACTGTAAACCATAATAGTGTGTAATGTGCAGGCTGATTAGGACTTACACAGCGAGGTTCAGACCAGCCACCCAGACACTGAGGTTAGTTAGTCTGGCTTTTGTGGCCAGACTGTTTGGATGGGAATACCCTTCTGTTAGCTAAAGCTAGGGTTGACCACAAGTCACACACACACACACACACACACACTACACACGCACACAAACACGCACGCACACACACACACACACACACGAACCTGCTTCCAATAAACAACAATGCAACGCACTGAAACCAGCATTTCCGAGTAATCTGATGCTGGAATTGTATATTTGGGATTTTCTTTCATTTATTGCAGAGATCATGCTAGAAACCCCCCCCCCCCCCCCCCAATAAAAGACAGTCGATGGCGAGGTAGGAGACGGCTGCTCTGATCCCATCAGGAATGAAAAGAAAGAAAAGGTAAATAAAGAGAACCAAAATAAAGATGACCGTCTACACCAATAAAATAATAATTTCCAGTAAAAGGAAAAGTAAAGAACAAACATGACAGTTTGAAGTACAGACATGAAGTGTGTAAGAACCTTCACGGTTCGGTTTGGTTCTCTGACGCACACACACACACACACACACATACACAATATTTAGGGTTAGTGTTGGGTTAGAGGAGGCGTGACTGACCTCCTCAGTCATAATTAAGAGCCTAGGAGAGCAGAGCCTTTAGGCCTGTAGGCCGAGGGGGGGGCCGCGGCCCAGAGACACTCCCTCATGTTTATGTTTCATTACGGCACAATTATACGTCGCATCACTCTCTCTCTTTCTTTCCTGTGTTTGCTCTTCTTGTTCGGAGGATCAGAACAGAACTGTGTGTGCCGGACTCTACTGAGCAACAATACCCCCCCCCCACCCACCCACCCTTCACCTCCAGCCCACAGGTCCAACAAGCTGCAGAGAGGCCCTTCACTCTGTTATACATGATATACTTTACAACTTGTTATAGATAAGAGCCAATATTTTTTTATTAAGTACAATTTAAGTGCTACAATTTGTGTTTTTAGTGGAGGTATCGTCTGAAGAGGTGTGTCTTGAGTTTAAAGATGTAAAGGCTCTCTGGGGTCCTGATGCCATTTAGGAGCCAGGACAGCAAATACACACTGCTACAATACACACACACATAGAACGACAGTTTTGCCATTTCATTGAATTTGTTGCCATATTTGAGGCCGGGCCAGCAGGCAAATAACTTAGCTTAGCTTAGACTTCAGATCCAATATTTTGAAACCAAAGATGCACGATAACAAAATGTTGCTTTATCGATGTTTCACTGAAATTCACACAACTGACACAGATTTATTTTAAGGATTTATTTTAAGGATTTATTTAAAGGATTTATTAAGGGAGGCGTTTCCTCCGCTTGGCCTCCCTCGTCCAAGTGATCTGTGGCCATTTAAAATCCAAATGATTCCACCAAATAGCTGCCCTATGCCACATGGAAAGAGGAGGAAGTGGAGCAGTGGAAGTGGAGAGGAAGAAGAGGACAGGAGGAATCAGAAGAGGAAGTATAGAGGAGGGGGAGAGGAGGAGTAGGAGGAGACGTGAGGAGGAGTCATAGAGGAAGAATCGGGAGGAGGAATTAGAGGCTTTCAGGTCAATATTTAGTGACTGACGGCTGTTTGCTCATCGGGTCCAGGTCTCCCTGTGAGGACGGACGTCTCCCTGTGAGGACGGACGTCTCCCTGTGAGGACGGAGTGACCAGTGACCGAGCCGTGACCAGAGGACACCACCAACGCACACTGTAGACTTGCAGCACACACACAGACACACAACGAGCCCACAGCCGTTCACTGTGGAGCGATGGTGGTCAGCTCTGAGACCTATAACCTGCAACGAGGGGGGGGGGGGCAGGCCGGATTCCTCATGTCCCATCTGAACATGCCGCCCCCCCCTTCTGTCTCCGTCTCTGTGGCGTCGGATGACGACTCGCTGTTGTCGTCATGCGTACGATCCGGGTTTGTCGTCTGGTTTGCCCCCCCCCCCCTTCAGGAAAGCCCCTTCAGACCAATAGTCCGACCACCCCCCCCCCCCCCCCCCCCTTGTCTGGTTCAGCTGGCTATGTAAACACACCACAGCTGGTGTGTCGGTGTGCACATGTGAGAGTGGTGGAATGAGGAGGAGACGCGGTGGAGCTGTGCGGGCATTGGATGCCTCATTAAGTGTGTGTGTGTGCGTGTGTGTGTGTGCGTGTGCGTGTGTGTGTGCAGACAGGAAAAGGGGAGTTGGCCTCAGACCAATCAAAGAATGTGTTAAATCAAAGTTGTGCTGTTGACTATTTGTGTATTTTTAGCATGTTTAACATGAAAGTGTGTGTGTGTGTGTGTATCGGCTCACCTCACTCTGCACAGACCCACACATTTTGTGTTTTCAGAAGGAAATACCTTGACAGGTTTTTGGAACACTCGCCTGTGTAGCCCCCCCCACCCCCACCCCCCCACACACACTTTCCTCCCTCTCCACCCCCCCACACACACTTTCCTCCCTCTGTTTTTTTTTCTCTTTCCCTCTTTTTAGTGTAGTTTTACACTTACACACACACGCACGCACGCACACACACACACACACACACACACACACACACACACACACACACACACGCACACACACACACACACAGACCCTTCCCATCAGTGCCATTTGGTTGAACATTCTGAATGTGATACTGATATAAATGCAGTTGTAATAAATCTGTAGGAGTTATAATGTTCTTTAAGAAAAGCTCCTGTATGCAAATTTAAACAAATGTGCCCCCCCCCTCCTCCTTCCTCTTTTCTTCCCACTTTCCCTACAACTCATTGTTTTCTTTTCCTCTCTTTCACACAATCAGCGATGACAGGAAAACAGCAGAGAGAGAAAAAAACAGCTCTGTGGCATCTTTCAGCGACAGATGTCCCCGAAATGATGAAAGGTGACATTCCAGAGAGACAGGAAGCGCCGCGGAAAACAGGAAGTACCCGAGGATGCTGCGGTGGCTCGTGAGGAGACTCCAGGAGGTGATCGTGCAGAGGGGGGGGGGGGGGAGGGTTGGTATCAGATCGAAGTCCTGGGCGAGATGTGGGGGGGGCTGAGAGAGTCTATAACTAGTTTTGTGTTGAAAGGTCAAAGTCAGGCCTCAGATTTGAAATTAAAATGAAGTGTTGGTTTGGCACCGTTCCCACGTCGCTACTCTATGGAAAGACTGTGTGTGTGTGTGTGCGTGTGTGTGCGTGCGTGTGTGTGTGTGTGTAACAGCAGCTGTGTACACATTCAGGTTGGTTTGTGTAAATTGTGTGTTTGGACTTGTTGCACAAGTGTATTTGGTAGAAACACTTACACGCTGCAGTGTGGTGGCCAGGGCAGCGTTTCCCCTGACTCAAAGGATCCAGAAGTGTTACTTCCTCCTCCTCCTCCTCCTCCTCCTCCTCCTCCAGTGGGTCCAATCCCTCCCTCTGACACGAGGAGTGGTTTTCGTCACGTAGCTCGTGTTCTTCAGCAGCAGCTTCGTTGTTGCTTTTTTGATAATAGAGTTATTTCTACTCCTGTATTCGATTCTTCTGTAGGTACAGAATTATTATTCTATTACTTGCAGTGAGGATAAATGCATTTTCATTTGTCTACATTCCTGTTTGTCAGTGCTGTTTTACAGTTTATTAGCGATCAGATCATTACATTACAACATGTCATTTAGCTTACAATAAGTGCATTTTCATCAAAGTATGAACAGTCGAGGGAGGCGGTTTCAAAAGTGCTGACGTGTCACTATTCATTCATTCATTTTAATACAGCGTCACCTGTCTGCCTCTCTTGTCCAATCTCTAGAGGGGTTTCCTCTGGCACAAATGTGGTGAGATGGGGTCAACTGATTCGATTGAGGTCAAAGGTCACTGTGAGCTCACGTCCCTTCCACAGTCATTGTGTGAAGATGTGTTCCACTGGCATTAAGACATTTAAAGAGAAACAAAATGCTTCATGGTTTGAATTCTTCAGGTCAGAGTTATAAGTGAAGCGTGAAATGAGTCATGTGCATGTGGTAATGATGTAGAACCCCCCCCCCCCCCAAAGACTCAATCAGATCAACAGCACAGGTGATGCAGCAGCTCTTTTAGGGAGAAATGAAGTGTAATAATGTATTTATATATTTATTTTAGGGTGAAGGAAGCATCCTGAAACACCCTATTTACTTATATCTTTTCTCACATTTTCCGTTTTTCCGGCTCGACATGAGGAGGAAGATGAGGAGGAATAGGAGGAAGAATAGGAGGAGGAATAGGAGGAGGTACTGTTGATGATGAGGCTGATGGCAACCTGCCAGCATACAGGGTGGAGGAGTGTGTCCTTCCTTGGCCCCCCCATGGAGGGTACCAGCCCGTACCGAGCATCCTCTTGTCCCCCCCCCCCCCTCCCCTCGATCGCCCTCCCAATAGAAAACAGCCAAACAGAAGAAGGAGATTGTGTCAATTAAATGGTATGTGCAGTGCACCACAAATCACATGCACATGTTTCGCACTCAGAGCCCCCCCCCCCCCCCCCCCCACAGAGGTCAGAGGGAGCCACAGAGTTTTATGGGCCGTGTGTTGTGACAGTGTGAAAGGCACAGGAAGGAAAGGCCGCACTTCCTCTGATGCTCCTGCTGCTGTGGGCCAGAGGAGATAAGAACGCACACACACTCACACACACACACTCACACACACACGCACACACACACACACTCACACACACACACACACTCACACACACACACACACACACTCACTCTCACACACACACACAGCCAGGGACAAACAATCACAACACAGATCCATTCTGCCGGGCTGCGCTAACACCCCCTCCTCTCCACTTCCGCCTGCAGCCCAGCCTCCACGTGGTTCTGGCCCCAACAACCCCTCTGCCCCCCCTCCCCCCACATCTCACACCTTTTGGGTTTATTCTCTTCTTCTCATTTGTCACTCCGACTTAAAGCGCCTGGATGTAATACCATGTATAACAATAGTAATATACACGATAGTATTCCACTTGGTGCTGACGTCTCCAGAACCAGGTGCCAGGGTTCGGCCTCCAGGGGGAGGAGCTCGGTCCTACGGCTCCTGAGCAGTTTTATTCCGGAGCGCAGCAGAAAGCCGCGCTGAGCCGCTCGTGTGCAGGCGACCTCACGACTTCATCAACCAAGAAGCTAAGCTGCCCAAAAGCGGTTTGACTCGTAGAGGAGGAGCCGCTGCCTGGCTGGTCCCAGAGCAGCGTCCTCGGCCCCATCGGCTCCCCTACTGTGCACGTATGGGCCCAGAGGCACTAAGAAGTGCACAACTTCCTGGAAAGTGTATATGCTGTGCTTTCCAGGGGTAAGAGTGTGTGTGTGTGTGTGCGCCCGCTGACGTAAGCCGCTCTATCTGATGATGCCCTTCTAATCCCCACAGTGATGTGTCATGAATATGGAGTTTAAGACTCAAATCCCCAGGGATACACAGGCTATAGATAGCCTCCTCACACACACACACACACACACACACACAGACACACACCGCCGCTGACCCTTGTGACGACGGAGGGGCAGAACGGCGAGAGGCCAGAAGCAGGTGACGGGGATGAAAGTATTTCATGGATGGAGGAAATAACTGCGGGATGGGGGAAATAAAGAAGGTGGTCGCGGAGCTGCTGATTGGCTGTTAGATTTAAGGGATTACAACTTGAGTCATCGTTTTTGTGCCGTGTTGATAACTGATGCTGCAGAACACTAGTTTGACCATAAACTCATGTGTACAATGTTTCGTGAGGGAATCAATCAAGAGTCATTTTCTCCTAGACTTCTATGGGACCAGGGGAGTCGCCCCCTGCTGGTCACTACACAGAATGCATTGGATTGATTTATCACGAACCGCCACATGAGTTTGGCTTTGCTGCTATCTCACTGTCTGACCTTCAGTGTTTGTTCTACAGCGATGAAAGCTGGAAATTATGCTTGTGTGTGTGTGGTGTGAACTCGGTTTGTGTGGCTACAGGTACCTGGAAGCTCTTCATCTTTTATTGTAGGCAGTTATCTGCAAGTTTCTGCAGTTATCTGGTTTCTCAGGTTATTGTGGCCTGGAAAACACACACATTAAGGGGGACAAAAAGGCGTAGCATGATCACTCTCTGGCCTCACCCGCCTCACCGGCCTCCCACAAACGTCCTCCACCACGCCCGAGAGCTCTGCCAGCCCATATGGCTCCGGGGCAACGAACCCGACAGCCAGCAACACGTCTCCCGAAGGAATGCACTTCTCTGTGTGTTTGTCATTCTCCCTCTCCTCTTTCTACCTCCCTATACTCCTTCTTCTCGCGCCCCACTCACTCTCCTCCTCTCCCCCCCCTCTTTCCTCTCTTTCCTCTCCTCCTCCCCTTCCTCTCTTTCCTCGCTTTCCTCTCTTCGCCAAACCCCACAACCAGCGACAGGCCTGCGGCGGGAGCACTAACCCTGGGCCTGGATTTGGAGCACGGCTGGTCTTGGTTGAGCGGGATACAGCCCCCCCCCCCCCCACACACACACACACACACACACACACACACACACCACCACCACCTTGAAGGCAGAAGGGGTTGGGGGAGGAAGGGGGGGCGGTAGCGGCGAGCAGCACAGTTCTGGATCACCTTCAAAGAGTTTCAATCCCAACGGAGAGACCGGATTCCTCTGCGGAGAAAGAGAGGGAGGGAGAGAGAGAGAGGGAGAGAGAGAGAGGGAGAGAGAGAGGGAGAGAGAGAGAGAGGGAGAGAGAGAGAGAGAGAGAGGGAGAGAGAGAGAGAGAAAGAGAGAGGGAGAAAAGGGAGTGTACACTGGGAGAGAGAGACATGGCAGGCACGGAGAAGACGTGTGAAAAAGAAAGAAGTGGTTTTAGGTTATAACTTCTTTCTCTCACTCTGTGACCCCCCCCCCCCCCTCCCCCTTCGTTTGTTTTTTTTCGCCCTCCCCCTGCACGTCGTGCCTGCACTTGCCCTCCATGCTGCCCCCGCGCTCCGATGATCTATCTGTGCGCGGGGGGCAGCGAGTCATGGGGAATCTGCCCCCGCACAAAGCCGTCGTTGTGCCTCCCCGAAGCTTTTGGGGGGGGTGGCAAGGATGAGTCGGAGTTTACCTTCACAGCCCCCTCAGAAGGCTGCCACTGGCTGCTTATTCTTGTGCACGTGGCAGATGACTTTCTAAAGCTCTGCGCCTCTGAGCCTGTGACAATCCCCCCCCCCCCCCCTCCAAAAAAAAATAAACTTTAGGATTTTGTGTAGCTGTTTGTGTGCTGCAGACCTTCATCCTGAGTGGGTCAGCAGTTTGTTTAGCATCAATTAGAGCCTCTGTGTTCCTCAACGCAAGCGTGAAGGCAGGATGAACGTGTAGTGGCACATTCCCACCAGCGTGTCCACACACACATACACACACACACACACACACACACACACACACATATATATTTATATTTATTTATAGCCACACAGCTCACTGCTCCTCAGCTGGAACGGTGCTGCCGCGTCTTTGTTCGTACGACTGACATTAAGTGAGTGATTCAAATTTGAGAAAAGTGCTCTTCACTTCTCGGTCCTCCTCCTCCTCCTTTCAGGGACTCTGGTCTGACCACAGCCATTTCCCCCTCGCCTCCGCTCTGCCCAGCAACGCGCGGTTCCGATGAACGGAGCGATGCAACGTGATTTCTAGTTCTGAGGTTGTAAAGGAGGTCCGGGAAGCAGGGGGGGGGCTGCATCTGATTCAGGACAGAAACGCTTATTGAATCTGAGAAGAAAACATTTGTCTTTTATTCGATTAGATTCAAAGGAAGAGTCAATGCAGATTTCACTCAAAGAAATAAAGGCCTTAGATATATCAATAGATAATTGTTATATACTGTATATGAAATATGAAAATATGAAAAGTGAAAACTCATCCGGTTGACCCGTCTGATAGTGTCTCGTAGCGTCTCGTAGCGTCTTGTATCATCTCGTAATGTATCGTAGTGTCTCGTAGCGTCTCGTATCGCCTTGTAGCGTCTCGTAGTGTCTCGTAGCGTCTTGTAGCGCCTCGTAGTGTCTCGTAGCGTCTTGTAGCGTCTCGTAGCGTCTCGTAGCGTCTTGTAGCGCCTCGTAGTGTCTCGTATCGTCTTGTAGCGTCTCGTAGTGTCTCGTAGCGTCTTGTAGCGTCTTGTAGTGTCTTGTAGCGTCTCGTAGTGTCTCGTATTGCCTTGTTGCGTCTCGTAGCGTCTTGTAGCGTCTTGTAGCGTATTGTATCGTCTTGTAGCGTCTCGTAGTGTCTCGTATCAGCTTGTAGCGTCTCGTAGCGTCTCATAGTGTCTCGTATCGCCTTGTAGCGTCTCGTAGTGTCTCGTAGCGTCTTGTAGCGTCTCGTAGCGTCTCGTAGCGTCTTGTAGTGTCTCGTATCGTCTTGTAGCGTCTCGTAGTGTCTCGTAGCGTCTTGTAGCGTCTTGTAGTGTCTTGTAGCGTCTCGGAGCATCTCATATTGTCACTCTTCGTGGTTTGATCTTCAAACCTCGACTAGTAACACACATGTTCTGTAATACTGCTTTTATTTCAGGCGTGAGCCTGAAAACTGAGCCCCCTTGTCCCCCCCCCCCCCGCTGGCCTGGTGCCGGGCAGCAAGTCCCTAAAAACCATCATGCACTGCGCCTTGGCAAAGGATCCGTAGAGGTTTCATATCAACGCGTCACAGACGACGGGGCAGAGGAGCCATTGTTTGGTGAAAAAAAGACGCGCTTCATTGATCTGAACCCTCGTGGGATTAATCCAATAATCCCCACGAGGGTTCTGATCAGCGTTCATTGATCAGAACCCTCGTGGGGATTATTAGATTAATCCAGAGGAAAGCACCACAGTTCTGCTTTGATTACAGTCAAGTTGCTTCTCTGCCCCCCCCCCCCCCCCCCCCTATGTGTTCTTTGATGGGGGGATTGATGTCAGTGGGCCTCTGCCAGGAGGAAGGTTTCCTCGCTCTGCCAAGGTATGCCCCCCCCTTTGTGTGGAGCTGGCTTGTAAATAGTGAGATGAGGGAGATTTGCGTGGAGAGGGTGTAAGGTGCCAGAGCCCAGCGGGGTGTAATTACCTGAGACTGGGTCAGCAGAAAATACCTGCCTACTTATGGAAGGGGTATAAAGAGGGCATGCAGGGGGGGGGGCGTCTTCACATGCCCCACTCAAATATCCAACTTGACTCGCTTTCAGTCCGGTGCCCCCCTCCCGTTTCCCCACACACACCGCATCCGCCTCCGTCACCCTCTCCGGGTGGAGGATGGAGCGGGGCGTGTCAATTAAACGGAATGCGCCTTTAATTCCCGCAAATTGCAGACACATGTTCTTTCTACCCTCCTCTCCGCAGCCTCGCTCTTAATCATCCTCGTTACCCAACAAGACCTTCCCCCCTCCCACAACACCCCCCCCCCCCCCCCACACACACACACACACACACTGCACACGCTCCCACCCGCAAAGAGAGCAGCAGCATCAAGAGGGGCTCTTATTGCCATGACAGCGTGTGCCACGGCAACGCGTCCTCGCAGTGCGGGTGATCAACAGGACGGTGCCCCCCCCTCCCCGCAGCCCCCCCTCTCATTAGCTCCCTCCAATGTATCTTCTCCTCCTAATCTCTAACAATAGCGTAATCTCTTATAAATGCTGCAGCTTAAATCCAATCTGCCTAAAACCTGACACGTGATTGAGGTCAATGCTCAGTAAGTAGGGGCTCCAGAACCCCCCTCAATCGCTCTAAAGCAGTGTGTGCAGGAATCAGCATTGAGTTTGTTCTTTAGTTATTTCTACCCAAACCACCAGGTAACTAAGTTGTTTTCTGTGGAGTTTATTTTGAAAGTGAATGTATTCATAGAGCAACGGTGTTGCTGGACTCTTAAAGGAAAACTCTGTTGTGTGAGAAACTGAAAACTAAAAAATGGAGATCTCTTTCCCAGGGGAAATCCGGTGAAACGAGAAGTCGACGTGATTCATTTGTGGAGAAATGGAAGGTCTTAGGAAGGTTAAACACACCAAAAAATCGTTTGTAGTTACTCATTTAAGGATGAAGCTTGAATGGATAAAACACGAAACCGCATCTCAGAGTTGTTTCCTTTGAAGACGGATGTTTTATTTTGAAAGGTAAGCAGTTGTGTAACTTGCAAAAACTGACGCATCTCAACACTCACTAAATATGAAGAATGGCTTCTCCTCAGAACTTCTGTGATGCTGATCCCAGAGCGGTTTGTGTCCCTTTGGCCATCAAACCCACGGCAGTAAAGAGCCGCTCGGCTCTTTTTCATTTTTGGATGTTTTTCCACAGTGTCTCTTTCCTTCAAACCACTTACAGATGTTGGCAGCAGTGAGCGTTGTGGCAACTCCAAAAAACGAGGAAATCTAAATTGAGATCGGGCCGTAAAATAAGAGAGAGACAGAGAGAGTTAGAATGTTAGCGTCAGATTAGTGGAGAGACAACACAAAGAAACACGTCCTTTGGGCCCCCAAGCTTCTTCTTCTTCTTCTTTCTCTTCTTCTTCTTCTGGTTTTACTCGGGTTCGAGGTCCTCATTTGTCTTCCTGCAGAGCGGCTTCCTCTCATTTGTTTCCCAAAACAAGAGACAGATAAAGAGGAGGTGAAAAGCTGTCAGTGCCCCCCCCCCCCCCCCACCTCGTTACCTCCCTCCACCTGTTCTCGGGTGAAGAAGTAAGTAGACGCGTCCCGCCGGTCAGAGGTGAAACGTGTCAAAATGCTGCTTCCTGCAGTCAGAGGCCATCACTGCTGACAGGGAGGTTGGGGGGGGGGGGGGGGGGGGGAGACGTGGCAGTGTGTTTGCAGTCATCCCACTCCCCCGTGCAGTGATTGTAAAGATGAGTGACCCCCCCCCCCCCCCCCCCCCTCCCATTCTCCCCCCCACTGCACTTTATTTATTAATGGATCCATTAAATGATTTACTTCACATGGCAGGGCGACAACAGGCCGAGCGGCACTCAGGGCTGAGATGATTCAGCTCAACGTGCTCCGTTACCTACACATTCATATTATTATTTCTACAAAGAATCTTCAGACAGTGTTGCCAGAGAAGATCTGCAACATGAAAAAAGATATTCATTTTACAACGATATGACTCCTCTCCCCCGAGCTGAAACTAGTTTTACACGATGAGTTTGATCATTTATTTGGTTAATTGATTAAAATGTAAATGTGAACCCTCTTGTGAATCCGATGTGAGTCCTTTGGGAGTGTTTTTATAATACAACTACTGCTTTCATACATTTCATACATAAATTGAGGTAGTTGTATGAATATTTATTATTAGAAGTCAATCAATATATAGAATCAGAAAATAGAATAACAGAATAATGGATAATAATAGAATAGAAATCAATATATAATAATTAAAAGTCACAGTGTTTGATTCATTGATTGATGACAGAATTTAAAGAACCAATTTCCTGCATTGTGTGTAATTGTAAGTAATACTAAATGATATACTTCTACTTAGGTGGTACTTTTTTAAGTACTTTCATATTGCAGTATTGCTGCTTCAAGGGTATTTGCTTCACTACAGATTTCTAGTCATCATGAATATACCTTTAAAGGTCCGGATGCAGCTGCAGGTTTTTTGGGGGGGGGCTTTATGTTTTCTTCATTATTATGAAAAAATCTAAACAATGGAATGAACGACAAATGTAATACTCAGAGATTTAATGAAACAACGATGTGAAAATGTGCTGCTCTCATTCTGCAGTTTCAGGTGAGGATATATTATATATATATAATATATTAGTCAAAAGATGTAAATATTGCTTCTGTGTGTTTTGTATTTATTTGTGTGTGTGTGTGTGTGTGTGTGTGTGCAGGGCCTAACGGGCTGGAGATAAATAGCAGTAAGTCGTGTCGATCTGAACTCCTGACCGAGCTGAGGAGTGATGAGAGAACACAAAGGATGGAGAGACGAAGAGGAGGAGGAGGAGATGCCGAAGATTGATCGCCAGTGACTCGGGTCCAGCACGCTGACAACAGTGAGAAAAGCCACACACACACACACACACCACTAACAGCTCTAAAACAGTTGCAAACCTTTTGGAGGCTGAAGGAGAATCCGGCAGGTCAACAATGAAAAAATCAAAAGACCACTTAAAGTTTTTGTTGTTGTCATTGTGTTTGCATTGGTGGACACACACACACACACACACACATTCGGACTCAGTAACTGGTTAATGTGTGTGTCCCTCGGGGGAAGCCTGCTTTAATTCCCTAGGAAATCATTGTGATTTAGAGCAGCAGGGATGTCACTTCCAATGAAAGTCAATGGGCTGCTGGTGTGTCAGTGGGCTGGACCGTGTGCATGTGTGTGTGCGTGTGCGTGTGTGTGTGTGTGTGTCTCACACCGGTGTGTGTTTGTGCTATAAATGGGTTTAAATCCACATGGTTAATTCAAATAACGTGTGAATGAATGCAGCACGACTGATGCAAGGCGCACGTTGTGTGTAGAAGTGAGTGTGCACACGTACCTGGAGGCCGGGGGGGGGGGTCCAGGGGGGGGGTCCGGTGCGTTGAAACGGAGGAGAGGGGCCTGCAGGCTGACGGAGCGGGATGCATGCAGATAGGATCTCCGTGGGGGGGTAAAATCATTACAGCACTGCCTGGTCACCATGTCCTTGGCTCTCCTGCTGAGCGCCCCCCCCCCCCCCCGTACACACACACACACTCTTTTCTCCTCTACCTTTCTGTGTCGCTCCTTGCAATCTTCCACCGTCCATTCGTCTCATCAAAGGACAACATGGGGGGGCGTTATCGGGTTAAAATTCCATCTCGGGCGTTTGATTCGAGCACCCTGAATTGACCCGAGACGTCACACAAACGCACCTCGGAGGATCAATGTATTGATTTGTGAATCAGCTCGTCATACATTATGAGGATGGCCCTTTCTGTTGTAGTTTGTATGGATTGTTATTATCTTTCAGAGATTCCTCGTGAGGGACGAAGACGATCGGAGTCTTCTTTCTCTTTTATACATTCCACAGAAATTATGGTTTTGTGTTTGGTCGATTTTTTGAGCCAATATGCTAAGCGTCGACATGTGTGATGAGTCCTGGAGTCACAACAGACCACATGATACACACACACACACATACACACACACGCGCAGGGTTTCTCTCACTGCAGCTTTTCTATCCTGAAGAACAAATAACTCAAATGTTTTTTTGTTGCTATTTTGGGGTTATTATCATAACTGTAAATAGAGTCCCCCCCCCTCCGGAGAGAGAGGGATTGAGACGTAAACTCGACTCGCCCTCCCCGGGTCTCTGAATCGCTTCCCAGCGGTTTTGTCCTTGAGAATGTGCAGACACGAGGCAGATAATGTTCTGACACAAGAGACTCCAGACCGGGACCAGACCCCCCCACCCCCCCCTCCCCCTCCGCCTCCTCCTCCTCCTCCTGTTGTCTCTCTATACATCGGACGCTGTTGATTTTAGTTTGTGTATTTATTTATTTTCAACCCTCAATCTCAAAATTCTGAACAAATCTAATCCCCGACTTGATGTATTGTGTCGCATGTTTGCGGGCAGATGGAGTGAGAATTATAATCCCATTATTTATAACAGTAAGGAATAATCTCGCGAGAGCGCGCGGCGGGTCGAGTCCCGCGACTTCTGTAAGAGATTTTAAACCGCTGCAAGAGGTCCGACTGACCCTTCGCGCTCCTCCCGGGAATCTCTCGTCACATCGGGCCGAGCCGCCGATGTGACGTCAGCGGGCTGCGTTCCAACACCCTGAAAATACAAAAAGGGCCAAGGGCGAGTGGCACGCGCGCCAATTCAGAGGTCGTCGCGAATACGTCATTTTGTGTGTGTGTGTGTGTGTAAAATGTATTTCCTGTAACTGTTTTGACAGAACGCGAGGTGAGCCAGGTGTGGGATTATGCGGTATTATGGGTTGGCATCGGGCCACGTGTATTTCCTAGAAAAAGAGTCTGAGAGGTAAAATGATTGCCATTTCAATGACTTTAATAAGCAAAATAGGAAACAATTTCTTCCAAAAAACAACCAAAAAAAGGACATAACAGAAACCAGCCTGAATGGAACAGTTCAAATTTAAGTGTTTTTACTATTATTCATATAAACAGGATTGAAAATTGCCCCCCCCCCCTCCCATCATCGCCAAAGTACATGAAACAGGTGAAAACAAAACAACAACCGGCTGCTGCAGTTTCAGGTCGATTTCAACACAGTTGAATCAGTAACAAACCCAAAAGAAAGAGATTGTTAAAATGCATGACTTCCCCACGATAGTTTCAATGCAAGCACCATGCTCATTCGATATGATCCGACTGTCTGTTAATTTAAATGATTCAAATAAAACCTTATTTAACTATGCATCTGGCCAGCAGAACCAGAATCATCAAATAATAATAATAATAATAACAATAATAATAAAACAGACACACACACACACACACCCTCGCACGCATGAATACAAACGTATTACATAATATGAACACTGTTTTCATTTCGAGAAGTTGCACAACCTGATTCCCCTTTTTTTACTGACCGGCAGGAAAAAAAATGAAGGACAACATAAATGCTCGCGCTGTCCAAATATCGACTTCCCGTTAACCCCTATGGATGAATACAGTGACGATTAGTCATCGGGACGAGGGGTTCACAGGGTTAACAGAAGCGCTTTCTGCCTTTTATTAATGGCGCAAAAGCCACGTTGAGTTTTAACCCGCATTGTGTGCGCGCCTCCTCTGCGATCTGGCTCCAATAACCGCGCAGCCACATGTTTGTCTCCTCGGGCTCTCTGGACACGTGTCCACAAATCGCTCAGTCCCGGGTCCTTATCACAACGTAGCACCATAGCATGTCTTCCTAGAAGGGAGGTGTGCGCAAACATCGGAATGAAAACGTTGCAAAACGAAAGCTACAAAAAGATTTTTCATCCAAAAGTGCACCGGACACACAGAGTTATGTTGTATTTAAATGCAACAGAGAAAACAAAAATCATGATACAAAACAAGAAAAAAAAAATAACACAAAGAAAGAAAGAAGTTCAAACCAGCCTCCTCAATCTTGTGCAGATTTACGCCGTTGCATAATATTTACAAGCCAAACCCCCCCCCCCTCCCGCCCCCCAGCACACACACCGTGTGTGACACAGCACCGGCAGTCCTGCTGTTCTGTCCCTGCTGCATTTCTCTAGACCCCCCCCCCCACACCTACCCCAAAAAACTATGGAGAAGCGCAGATCAACAACATGCTCTTAATATACACGAGAAGATGGAAGTACAAAATAGAAATTATTACCGTACATGTCCAGCATGCAGGATTAATATTTAATGCAGATTTTTGTTTCAATATATATTCGAATATAACCAAGCAGGCAATAAATCAATGAGATGTTGCATAAAATGTCCCCCCACCCCTCCCCGTCTCATGATAGCAGACAGAAGTTAAACTTTGCATAAAGTGGAGTCTTGGAGATTTTCGCAGATTTTACGCGCCCACTTGTCGAATGTGGGTCGCGAGCCCCGCTCGTTGCGCCACAACAATGTCCTCATCATCCTGGAGAGCTAATTAATAAAAAACAAAGATGACAAGACAACGGCCTCGGCGCCGTCCACCCCCCAAAATCACTACGTACAAGTCGTCTCAGAGCTGTGACCTCAAAATGGAGGAAAGAAACAAGGTTCATCAGCCAATTTCTTTTCCTCCTCTTCGATGAGGACAAAAAGTCTTTTCTCAGCAAGCAACTAATCTACAAAGATGCTGCGACGGATCGATGTTGCTCTTTGTATCTCAGGTGACACGTGGATGGAGAGGTGATTATATATGAGAATACTATCTGATGGATTATTCTTCTTATATCAATATAATTGTTATTATTAATATAATCATAAACGTTATGGGAGCTGTGATTATTATCATTTTGTTCAGTCATTTGTGGAGAAAGGAAGGGGAATGGGGGCCGGGGGGGGGCAGGTCTAACTCACATAAAGAACTCGGGAGATGACGGGTTGTCGCTGGTGGAGCCGGCCTCTCGGAACCCGTTGCTGACCCCCGACCCGGTCAGTTTCTCACACTTGAGTTTGTAGGCGTCCCTCTCCCGCGCCAGCCGGCTGATCTCCGCCTTCAGCTGCTCCACCTGGTCGATCAGCT
Organism: Pungitius pungitius; assembly: GCF_949316345.1. Classification (NCBI taxonomy): domain Eukaryota; kingdom Metazoa; phylum Chordata; class Actinopteri; order Perciformes; family Gasterosteidae; genus Pungitius; species Pungitius pungitius. The sequence goes on along the minus strand of NW_026909899.1, from coordinate 16,186 downwards.
GCGTCTTTTCGTTCTCCAGCACGTGCTTCTGCTGCACCCGCTTGTACCGGCAGGACTGCGCGTAGCCCCGGTTCTTCAGGGTCCGGCGCTTCTGCTTGAGGCGGATGACTTCGTCCTTGGTGAAGCCCCGCAGGTGTCTGTTGAGCTCCCGCACCGACATGGACACCAGCTGGTCGTCGGAGAAGCGGTCCTCCACGTTGAGGCTGCCCCCGGAGCCGTGGTGACCCCCCGACTGGCTCAGGTGGCCGTGCGGATGGTGGTGGTGATGGTGGCGGTGGTGATGCAGCGACTGGAGGGAGTCCGGGGACACCGGGGACGGGCTGTCGGGGTCCTGGCTGTGGTGGTGGTGGTGCTGGCTGTGCGGGTGGCTGTGTCCGCCCGGGTGCGCGGACAGCTCGTCGGCGTGGTGCGGGATGCCTCCTGCGTACGGGTGGTGATGCTGCTGGCCGTGGCCGTGGTGGCTGTGATGTTGGTGCGGACCCCCCCGGTAGCCCTCGAAGGCGCCTTGCTGCTGCAGCTGCTGCTGGACGTGCGGGGGCGGAGGGTGTCCGTGTGCCGTGGCTCCGATCAAGGCCTCCACTGCGTCCTCCGGGGTCAGGCTCAACGTCTGCGGGTCTACCTGCTGGTGGTACCCGCTGTTCGGCATCCAGTACAGCTCCTCCAGGTGGCTCTTCTGCTCCGTGGGGCTGAAGCTGGGCGAGGAGGGCACCGAGCTGCAGGGCGTGCTGATCGGGGTGGACGACACGGAGCCCTGCGCCTGGAGGCGGTTGCACTGGCGCACCCCGTTGCGCTCGAGTCCCGCCAGGCCCTCTTTCTTAACGTCGAACTTCATCAGGTCGAAATCGTTGACGTATTCCAGAGCCAGAGGGCTGCTGGGTAGCTCCGGGCCCATGCTCATCTCCGCGCTCATGCTGCCGCCGCGGCTCTTCTGCAGATGCGCGGAGTTGCCCGCGAGCGTTGCGTAAAGCGACTTGTGAATGTCTTCTCTCCTCTCCTGTTTCATGCAATAGTTCTGTGGGCTCCTCCACCGCTGTGCGCAGACTTGCTGTAGCATGAAACACCGTGCGTGCGATCGGCGCGGGCGGGGAGAGAGGAAAGGGAAAAAATGAAAAAAGAAAAAAAAAAAGTAGTGGAGGAAAACTTTGACTCTAACGCTGGTTTTGCGTCATGTAGCCTACTTCTTGTGCGGGGTAATGTGGCAGAGAGACCAGGCCGGAGATAGAAAGCCAAAAGACTCTCAGTGCAAAAGTATAACATAAAATAAAAACTCAGTCCCTTCAGTAGAAGTGTGTATTTACACACAAATGCACACACACAAACAATAAGATAAATAATTATAATAACAATAAAAGCAATACCGCGACTGTTCGCTGAAACGGGCACCGGTCCTCGTCGCTACTTCTTCGGCCAGTAAGTCCGAGTTTTTTTCTCCAGGAAAATGACAGAAGGCGCGTCTGAATGTATTTGAATTGTTTTCCGCTGAGAAGCTGCTTTTCCCAGCTCTGCACCGCAGAGATTCAAAAAGGCTCGCCTCTCTCTCTCGCTTTCTCCCCCACTTCGTGGTATCCAGCAGACTGCGCTCGCAGCCAGCCTGCGCTTTTATCCTTATAGCGCGCCGTGACGTCACGCCGAAGGGCTGGATCCGGAGCGCGCGGCTCTCCAATGGGAGCAGCGGACGCTCCGCTGGAGGAGATGAGGAGGGAGGCAGGGAGGGAGCGGGGGGGGGAGAGGTGCAAACGGCACGGTCCTGACAGCTACAGTCAGCTGACCCGACTTCCCTAAAGGGGGGCTCCACTACACGAACACGACTCCTCGGCTTGAATCGGGGGTCTTTCAGGCTTCAATGAGAGAGATAAATTATAATTCCGGCTTTCATGGCTCAAAAGGTATCATATGAACACCTGGTTTGTGTAAAATAAGTAATCAGCGGTTTTACATCTTAACTTGCAGCAAATCTCCAGGAAACCTCTAGAATAAACACATGCGCGTTCCTTTCCAAATGTTGCATAAATTCCGTGTACGTGATTTATTTGCTTTGTTAAACCTGCTAAATGTTTTGGTGCCCTTTTTTTAAGTTGACCTCGAACGGTAAGTGTGTGTGTGTGTGTGTGTGGGGGGGGGGGGGGGGGGGGGTCCGGTTCTTCTACCGGAGCTGAACAGTTGAATCATGATGACCTTTTGTTGCAGAACGAGGACCACGTGACTTTCGTCGCGTTCCTCCGCGGTGTCTTGCAGGTTTGAGCAACTATTTAGCGTCACACATAAGAAAAGAAAAACTGCTCTACACGGTGCATGATGCTTTTGTAGTCTAACATTTGCATTTTTAAAACCCCGTGTTATAATCTGATCATATCTCGGTGTTCACTTATTTCCCTCTCGGCTCGAGACTGCCCCTGCGTGGGCATCACGCGCACCGATGGATCGTATAGACTCCCCTTTATTTGTTTTATTATCTCCTCTAAACGCCAATTGCCCGTTTTAAAAGTCACATTCCGCAGTTATGAGGGACAGCAATTAATCCGTCGATGGAGGGTCACGTGTGCAGGTCGTTTGGAATAAATCATAATTAAAAACGGAAGAGATCCTCCAGGATGTTTCGATGATTGGATTTCTTTTTTTAATTTAGGAATTAAGAAAGTGAGCAAATCTCCTTAAAAATAGGAACTGCGTGTAAATGAGTTAATCTGAAGGATCGATGGGATTATGATTTGTTTTTCAGAGCATATCGATCAGGTCCGATAATGAAGGACTCGTTTGTTAGGCTTCTGTTGTTAATCAGCTCGAGCTGAAATCCACTCATAAATCACAACTCATCATAACACGTTATATCCTGACATTCTTTGGTTTAGTTTCATTTGTTCTTTTTAACGCATCTCAAGTTTTTCACATTTTCACATTGTGGCGAATATGTTCGCCACAATGTACAAGTATTTCAGTTACACACATCTATGGCGATTCAAATAAATTAAAATTAAATAAAGCTGCAATATATGAAATTCAATAATTACAAAGTATTTACATATTTTTAAAAGAAATTTCTTGAAGAGAATATCACGATTTGCAGAGTGAGAAACTTAAAAAGAACGAATATCACTTACCTATTTGTCATCGTCTATTAAAATTAACGTTAGCGTGATAATGACAATTAACCTTATATTAAGATTATTAATATTATACAATTAGAAACGCAAAAATGCATTATTTTGGAATTAAAAGGAGACATTATAATAACGACCTTATTGATAATTCTCTGGATGTATTTGTTCCTTGGAGCTTTTCTTTTAAAGCTTTGTGAGGCGCATTGGGACACACCAGCTGTCCCTGAAGCTCTCAGACGGACTTGTCGTTTGTCCTCGTGCAGGTTGCGCTCTCCTCCTCTTTTTATTCCCCTTTCACTGCAGGCGAGCTTCTCAAATCTCGGCTCCAACTTCAGACGCGCCCCGAGCGAGTCGTGCCGCGCCGAGCCGCTCTAAAAAAAAAATAATCAAAAATCAAAATCAAACGGTGCCAGCGAGGCCGACCCGCCAGCAGCCCCCTCCAGGTCGAAACGCCGCTCTAATATAGCCCGAGACCCCCGTCTGGTAGATCCACGCGGGTCGACCAGCGGCTCCCCCCCCCCCCCTCGGTCATAGCGGACTGTGATGGAGATGCGAGATGTAAAAAAGAAAAGGAAAGCGTCCGGGTCAGCAGCATATCGGTGGTTAATGATCTAGTGCGTGATGCGCGTGCTTATGGACAGCGGGGAGAAGGATTCTAATGAGTCCGTCCTACGGATTCTTAACAAGAGAGAAGCTTTCTTCTCCCTCTTGTTTAAATGAGGTTGCAAATCAGCAACCCCTCAACACCCCCCTGAACATTTCAGCACGTTCGACTCCTCACACCTGCAGCAGGCCCGTGATGGGAGAGAGCCACGCCCCCCCCCTCCTCAAATACGGGTTTGCATCTCCAGGACCGACCCGTGGGGGGGGGGGGGGGTACCTTCTTATTACTACAGTGACTCTGTGAAGTAAACGTTCGGTCTTATTCGCTTGTTATTCGCGTGCGTAATGATGAACTCTACGCCCCCCCAACCTCCCCCACCTCCCTATTCCCCCCCTCCTTACCGATACCTGCAAATAACACAGAGCCAAAGCGGCTGGTCCAGCAGCGTGAGGGCCAGGAGACACACGCGGAGCAGCCGAGTCAACAAATCAAATGCACGTTCAGCTGCCACGTGACTGACGTCGTCTCCGTCGTAGTTATCTGCAGAATTAAACATCTCACTGGCAATGTGCCATCATTTGAATCCCTTTGTGCAGATTCACATTTTAAAATGAATGGATTTGTTTTGATGCAGATAGAAGTGATGGAGAGACGGTTTTATGTCTCCTTTTCCACATTTGCCTTCCTGAATACGTTCCGTTTTTCGGCTCCTGGAATTTTTCTTCATGGCTTCATTCACTTTGTCACTTTCACTTGTCACTTTGTTTAGCTGGTGCACTTTACCTTTATTTTTATTTCAAATTTTTATCTTTATCTCTCCCTACTTACTAACCCATAGCCTTAGCTTTAGTGTACTAACCCATAGGATATATTTTACTTTTATTTTATTTTTACCTTATTTCTGCACTACGTTGTCATTATTGTACTGTCTTCCGTCATGCACCAACCGCCAAGACAATTTACAGATATGTCCAACATATTATGGCAATAAACGTTTCTCTCTCACAACACGTGTTATTAAACCGTGTCGCGTGTAAACAGTCTAAATAACGATCACTTCCCCATCAGGGAGAAAGAACCCGAACAAAGAGATGAGTGTGGCATCGAAAAAAACTACCGATTTACCTGTGAAACCATCTTGTATTATATCTTTAAAAATTCATCTTCCTCGTGCCTATACTTTGTGACAGCGCCCCCCCCCCCCTCCCGCTGAAGAGTGTTTGCGGGGGAGTTACAGCTCATTCCTTGTGACAGGGCGCCCCTGGTGGCGCGTTTGCTCATCGCTAATCGCTCCATGTGCACCAGTCTCCCTCCTGTCTCCCTCTAACCTAATGCATGCATCTACGACTTATTATTTATTTCCTCTTTCAGAAATGACAGCGAGGCACAGACGATATAACAACGTTGATGGTGAGGCCAAGGCTTAATTGTAGGCCTTTTCTGAGATTAGATGTCTCTGATTGACATGCTGTAAATATAACAACAAATAAATGTCAGTGACCACTGTACTGGCTTAATCCCAGAAAAGGACAATAAATCTGCCTTTTGCTGCGGTCATTTCATTAATGTAAATTGCAATGCTATGTACAATAGTCTGGCTTCCCTCCAGCGGCTCACGCAGGTCTCATCATAAACCGCCGTGCCGCCTGCGCCACAGGAACCAAATACCAGAGAGCAGGCGTAATGTGATTAGAGCCCATATTCTCTGGTCAGGACCACACTTTACATCTGTGTTTCCCAATGACCGGCTCTGACTCTGATGGAGTCAACTGTCACGATGTTGAAAACGTAATTATAGTATTTTCCTGCCAGCTTCTTGTCAAAGTAAAGGACGCAAAACCTGTGTGAAATATGACTTTTCTTTACTGTTTTATCTGAAGTGCCGATGTGTCGTAGTCAGAGCCGTGCAGCATCCTTTGCCCTTTGTCCCCCGTTCTCCTGTCCCTTATTCTCCTGTCCCCCGTTCTCCTGTCCCCTATTCTCCTGTCCTCCGTTCTCCTGTCCCTTATTCTCCCGTCCTCCGTTCTCCTGTTCCTTATCCTCCTGTCCTCCGTTCTCCTGTTCCTTATCCTCCTGTCCTCCGTTCTCCTGTCCCTTATTCTCCTGTCCTCCGTTCTCCTGTCCCCTGTTCTCCTGTCCCTTATTCTCCTGTCCTCCATTCTCCTGTCCCTTATTCTCCCGTCCTCCGTTCTCCTGTCCCTTATTCTCCTGTCCTCCGTTCTCCTGTCCCTTATTCTCCTGTCCCCTGTTCTCCTGTTCCTTATCCTCCTGTCCTCCGTTCTCCTGTCCTCCGTTCTCCTGTCCCTTATTCTCCTGTCCCCCGTTCTCCTGTCCCTTATTCTCCTGTCCTCCGTTCTCCTGTCCCTTATTCTCCTGTCCCCCGTTCTCCTGTCCCTTATTCTCCCGTCCCCCGTTCTCCTGTCCCATATTCTCCCGTCCTCCGTTCTCCTGTCCCTTATTCTCCTGTCCTCCGTTCTCCTGTCCCTTATTCTCCTGTCCCCCGTTCTCCTGTCCCTTATTCTCCCGTCCTCCGTTCTCCTGTCCCTTATTCTCCTGTCCTCCGTTCTCCTGTCCCTTATTCTCCTGTCCCCCGTTCTCCTGTCCCTTATCCTCCTGTCCCTTATTCTTCCGTCCTCCGTTCTCCTGTACTAGATGATCAGGATGCTTCTTGATTTAGACGACGTAACGTTCATCAAACATCTCCCCCCCCCCCCTCTTCTCCTCGCCCAGTGACCTCCCTTGCCTCTTGGCTCTACTCACCCCTCTCTCCTCTGGCCCTGGCCCTGCCCCCCCCCCCCCACCCATGGGTCATTTATCATGGGCCAGGAGGGGAGCCCCTGGGCCTGCAGGCCCCTGTCATCCTCTGCAATCGCCTCTTTGTGGCTCCCAGCAAACAAGTGTCGGATCAGCAAAAGTCTATTAAAGCCTGGTGGGCCTTTCTCAGCCAATTGGGTCGGGGTCAGTGAGCTGCTCTCCGAGAGTCTTTGTGTCGCCGCTGCTCGCTGACACAGATCCCCACAAGATTAATGATTCTTAGCAGCCATTTGGGTCTCATTCTTAGGGTCCTTCTCTCTTTCTTTTTCTCTTTGCTCCTTTTCCTATTTTGTCCTCTCATTCCGTCCTCGTTTTTTCTCCTCCTTCTTCTCTACTCTAACCTATTTGTTCAGCCAACCCCCCCCCCCCCACTCGCTCCTCTTCATACCCCCAGTCGCCGCGGCGTGTTTACACAGAGACTCTCCCTCCGTCACAGAGCCGTTTCCATCGGTTTTGTTCGGAAGCGACGGGGTGACGGATCCAGAGGGCCGAGAAACTCGAGCATCCACATTACACGACCCCCCCGGCAGGCTTCCCGCAGCCGGCCTCGGGAGGATCCGAGTAATTTGAAATCTTTTGGAGCCACTTCCACAACTTCCATGTTGCCATGTTCTCAGCGCTGTTTCCAGTAATTACTGCAGGTTAAGTGCACGTCCCGGAGCCGCAGTGGAGGCAGCTCTATCCCTCACCTGGGACATGACTCAGCACCGTTCAGGTCATCCGGCCATTTCCCTGACCACTGGACCACACCCGACCTACTCTAAAGCCACAGGGCAGACGCTGTTTACGAAGGGCCCGTGTTCACTTACATCACGTAATGTAATGGCTGTTTTACTTACCGGCTGAGGAAAGCACGCTGGCACCGACATGGTGATCAGCACCAGATCAACCAAAAGAGGAGCTGGTGGGATTTTCAATGCACATCATCTGTCTCTTGTTGCACAACTTTTTTTAGCAGGGGGGGGTTAGCAAGCTGGCCACTTGATAATCAGCTGGCTGGATAACTGACTTCCACCACGCTTAAATGCTGGAGGGCTACACGCTGTCATTTGATTAATGAATGCCTGCTTCTAAAGGAACTGATGCGTTGTCTCAGATAGAGACGGACTTGAACCAATGTGAACAAGAGACCTTTGCTGATTTGATCCAAGACACAAAATCCAAATCGGCAGTGTGAGAGACGATTCTAGACCAGAGAAACCACCTTTTAAAAATTTGACCACGAGTTCTCTTATGCTGAAAAAGGTAAAGATTAGAAGAGACATCGCTTCGTTTCATGTGGTAAGGTGAGAGGGACCAAATTAAAGCATTTAGGTGGAGTTGACATAAGGTCCAATGTTACAGGCACGTGGACTGTAAAAGGATGTGGAAGTAGTCATGGTAGCGTCTCCTGTTGGTTTTTTGGACGTCTGATGTTTCAAAGCCTCGTCGACATCTTGGATTTGCAGCCGACGAGCAGAAGTGATTTGGACCTTCATACGGTACTCAGCTCATAAATGATCACCAACAATCCAACAAAGAAGTGCCCCACAGAGCTAAATGTTCAACAATCATCATCTCTTTGTTGACTTTGGTTGAAGAAGAAGATCAAATCGACCACCAGATGTGTCTTTACCGTCTGCAGCACCATGTGGGTGAAAAATATGATGTTCTTCCTGTGTGTTGTGTTAGTGAAGCTGTCAGCGAGGCCTCCGGCCGGCCAGCTCCCCCCTTCAAAGCCCCCCCCCCCCCCCCCCGTGTGTTTACAGCCTGTCTGTTTTAGGACTGAATGGATGAACCCGGCCTGCTGCCGTGTCCATCCACCTGCCCTGCTTCCTGTCTGATTAATCTCCTCTGTGTGTGTGTGTGTGTGTGTGTGTAAATGGTTATAGATGGGGCGACACCACCACACTGGCAGCCTGGATCATTACTCACATGGATAGGAAGAGACCAGGACCGTGGAACCCCGAACATCCTCCTCGTTCCCTGCACTCACACACGCACACACACACACACACACACACGCACACACACATATCTTCAGGTTATTCATTTCTATGCCTGGCATTTCATTCCCCCCCCCCCCCCCCCTTTATTAAGAGACTACTGAGGCTCTGGGTTCCCTCTTGGAAAAAGGGGGCGTTAGGGATGGTTTGCGATTGGGTTTCATACTCTTTGTTTTGCACTCGTCTTCTTTGTCCGTTCTCTCGTCATTTCTCTTAATGCAACTCTCTCTCTCTCTCTCTCTCTCTCTCTCTCTCTCTCTCTCTCTCTCCCTCCCTCCCTCCCTCTTTCTGTCTCTCTCTGACAGCTAACGGGATAAACCGATCCCTCCAGCAGCTTCATGAGTGTGTGAGATTAGTCACACATTGAGGGAGCTTTAGAGGAGACTCTGATACTTTGGTCGAGGATGGAAAATATAAAAAGCATGTTTGATAAGGATAAAAATAATAAGCAGTAATAAGCAGACAGGTTTTAGACATTTACATGTCTAAGCACTGCAGGAAAATTACTATGATGAGAGAAAGACTTTGGCTACTTTTACTATAACACTACTTGGAGGTGTTGAAGCAGGATATCTTATTGTGAAATATGCTGACAGCATTGATGGATTTTGGCGACCCTTTAACCAACACTTAATCTCCACGAAAAACGGTGTTTACAATGACGATGGACGTCTGTCCAGGTCAGGACAAAACCGGCTAATTCACCGGCGTTAGCGTCCTTCTACCGGCTGGTTAAAACAGTATTTGGCTCGAAAGGTGAGGAGCTAACGCTTAAAAACCATTAAATTACCTGAATACATTACATGACACTTTGAATCATCATTTTAAACGAGCATTTGAAGAAAGAGAGAATGGCCAGTGTTTGCACCCACTGAGGGGATAAACAGGGGAGATGGTTTTTGGGGGCCTTTAGTATCTCCCCCTCTCGAACATTTGGACTGAGACCTGTCAATCACAAGGTAGCCCCGCCCCAAAGCATAGCAGAGCGATTGTAAAGTTGCCTCAGCAATGTTTCTGTTACTTTAACCGTACTTCTGTTTTCGTTTGTGAGTTTTGTTCTTAAAATGTGCCCCTTCTTTAGGTCCGTACGTCGTCTCTCTGGGGGAGGAGTTTATGAGAGAAATTCAAGCCCCATCACATGAGAAGTAGTTACAGTTTTTCTCGATTGTTTACACACATTTTCTTAAAGCATGCCTCATACTCTCAGAACTCTACACACAAATCAAAAAACACACACACAATGGGCAAAACCCCTCAATACTCCTGCAAAATGAAACTTTCAAAACAATGTCATTTCTTAATAATGGTATTTTGTTTTCAAATGACAAACACAAACCGTCATATGAATAGGCTTTTAGAAGAATCAGTTGAACACTGATGTGCTCAATGTAAAACATTATGATGAATGGAAAACACTTCTCCATTCATCATAATGACTTTGACCTTTTTATTACACAGACAATAGATACATACCTGTGTTGTAAAATATTTTAGAATATTGTTTTTATTCTCAGAACACACAAATACACGGTAACAAATATATTTTATTTTCCCCACGAAAACAATGCACACAGTGTACATCCCAACCAACTCAAAGTTGCACATACAGTGATCTACATACAAAACAACACAAGAATTTACTGTATAAGTTATGAGTTTTGGTCAAACACTTTCCATCTCCAGGCAGAAAAGAATTCCTCCATAGCTTTGGTCAACCAAAGTGGCTCAGATCTCATCAGAGTTTACGGTCCTCGTCCTCGTCCTCCTCCTCCTCCTCCTCCTCCTCTTACTCTCACTCCTCTGGCTCTGTTTCTAATGTTGTCATCCATTGCTCCAAAACAGAAGAGCTCACCTGTTGCCCTTTTATGCTAAAGCTCTGATTCCTAATTGTAACACTGTGTGAAAGGTGTTTTCCCATGTGACGAGTCAGTGTGCATAGTAGGGAAATTGACTTTAGAATTTTGAATGACAGTGTTTTTCTTGTGAAAACAAGATTTTCTTCATGACAATTGTGTAGAGAATGCAGAGAATTGTGTGTAGTGTTTTTGAAAAAAGTGTTTTAGAACTGCAATTTGAGTGTAAAGCAAGAAGTGTGCTTGTAGTTTAGCGGAATTGGTTCAGGGGGTTGGTGCATGAGTTACATGGTGTGGTCATTGTGTGTCAAGTACCCTTTATTTGTGTGTAAACAATTGAGAAAAACTGTAAATGATTGTACCCTCAGAGTTGGTTGATTGGGTAAAGCTCTGTTTGTGGTTGCATGTTGCGTGTACATGTGAACGCACGCGTGCGTCTGCAGCAGTGTGTGCATGTGTTAAAGGAGGGAGGGGGGGGTCGTATGTGTGTGTGCAGGAAGAGAGCCTGTAAATAAATCTGTTTGGGGATTGGGGGTGTGAGGATGAAATATGGTCCCAGGGATGTGGAGCAATGTGAAAAACTCGGCAACGCCGGGGAATAACAAATCTCCCGACGTCGCCTCGCCGCAGAATAAATACACTCCCCCGTACAAGTCATCCATCTGGACTACGAGTCGCAACAAAGACGCCCCCAATGCGTCCAACACACACACAGCAGCCATATTTATTTACACGTTCATCCGTTTGTTTGTTTGTTTGTCGAATTAAACGGAGTGGGGGGGCATCTGAAGGTCTATTTATTGTTTTTGGTGAAGGATTCTTCCCACTTTCCTTGGAATGCCGGCTGAGTCTTAATGGGTGTTGAAATGTGTGTGTGTGTGTGCGTGTGTGTGTTTTAACTAATGATCGATCATGGGGGGATTCAATAATTACATTTCAGCCTTTAAAAGTCTGAACCAGGGAAGAGGGAAAGATGACAGATACGTCCTGCAGCGATGTATCAGAGGGATTCAACATCTAATACATTACAGGGTGTGTAGGGGTGCACGCGCGCACACACACACACACACACACCTCTCTTACTGACATACTGTGTGACAGACAGTACGTTCAGTTGTAGACCCACCAGACTCTTCTTCACTCTTCATATCTGGACCTCTGCTGCTAGACGCTTCCATTACAACATTAAAAAGCACTTAAAAGCTCACACGGGGGGGGGGGGGGGGAATAAAGAAAATAAATAAAAACAAATAAATAAACAAAGCGATAACTTTGAACAAAAGAAATGAGACGTTTGACATTTTGTTGTTTTTCTTTTTCCAATTAAGGCCTATTCCCTTAATTAGGTCACAGTGAGTGAATAGGTTTGTGTGTGTGTGTGTGTGTGGGGGGGGGGGGTCACCTTCCCTCCCAGGGATTAATATGAGCCCTCGTTGTTTGCAAATAGGTGATGTATGGTGGCCATATCTCTCACTGCTCAATGTGTTTTTTTTCTTAGAAATTTCCTCTCCTTTATCAATTGACTAACAAACCCATGAATCACTGCCACTCGCTCACTCTCCCCACATAAATTAACTAAACAGCTCTCTCTCTCCCTCTCTCCCCCTTTTCTCTCATCTGCTCCTCTCCCAACGATTCCCTTCTCATCATTCCTCATGGCGTTTCATTTCATTTTGAACGTTTTATATCGCAGTGATTCTGGATGAAGGGTCCGTGTCACAGTTACTCGAATAATAAGATTGTGCTGACTAATTAACAAATAAATATTTAAAGATATGGGAACATTTGACCAGTATAAAAAGCATATTGTAATTTACTCTGGCGCACGTTCTCTCTGGGACAATAGAAACAGATACACCATCGTCTGATGATGATGCTGCTGCTGCAGCAGCGCCACCTATTGGCCAAATGACACCAAATTAGCAGAGGTTACTCAGATACCTTATCTATATTATCTCCAACTAATGTATTTTATTCTTAAAAGACGTTGTTGTTGAGGTTTTACAATCAAGCGTAATTACAAAAAACTGGCATTTCCCAGAAATTTGACCTGCAATCTATTTAGTGACCAGCACGGGGCGACACCTCTGGTCCCATAGAAGTCTATGAGAAAATAACTCTACTTCTGTGTAGCGACCAGCAGGGGGCGACTCCTCTGGTCCCATAGAAGTCTATGAGAAAATGACTCTACTTCTGTGTAGCGACCAGCAGGGGGCGACTCCTCTGGTCCCATAGAAGTCTATGAGAAAATGACTCTACTTCTGTGAGTGTCCAGCAGGGGGCGACTCCTCTGGTCCCATAGACGTCTATGAGAAAATGACTCTACTTCTGTATAGTGACCAGCAGGGGGCGACTCCTCTGCTCCCATAGTCGTCTATGAGGAAATTACTCTACTTCTCTCTTGATTTATTCCCACAGTAAACATTGTAAACATGAGTTTATGGTCTCAGTCTCTAGTTTCAAGTCTTCTTCAATGCAGCATGATGTTCATTTAGTGAATGATGGTCCATGTAGAGTCAAACAGACCATGAAGCAGGGAATGCACAATTCCTCCTCAGTCCTAATATGGTTAAGATTACTGGGAAAAGGACGAGGTGACGGTCCGTCTACCAGAGAGTGACGTGGAGACCAAGTTTCTTCTGTTTGAAGCAACTTTGCAGTGAGGTGGAGTCCAAATGCAAATGTAAAACATACATAGTTAAATGTTTCTGTTATCAAACAAGTACAAAAAGCTTCAAGACCACTGAAAAACGAACAGTATCAGCACTTGTGTAATTGGTGTTGCGATTAAGAAAGGATCCTTTTTATAAACGCCCCACTCGCCCCCCCCTCCAAAGGTTCCTCTTATTTTTTTACATTGTTTACATCATTTCTTTCTTTTATTTCTATTGTTTCTTCTGTTTCTTGCTGCTTATATGAGCAGCTGTGACTTCCGAATGTCTCCCTTTGGGGGATTCACGAAGCGCCGTGATTCTGATAATGATAACGCGGTCGTTGCGTACTTCTCCGATCATTGAAGGTCCCCCCCCCCCCCCTCCACCAATCACCGCTCTGCCTCCAGGGCTCCTTCAGCTTAAGGATGGCTCGACGCCACCAACAGCGCTTCAGCTCCTTTATCTGTGAACGTGCCAATGGTCGCCATATTGTAAACTACTCATCATTATCGGTGGGCCCATCCCGGAGACATCTTCACCAAGGAGGGCCGTCTGCAAAGGGATACGGGGTGGTGAGGGGGAGGGGGGGTGGGGGGGGGTGATGCCCGGGAGCTCCAAGAGAGGGAAAGTGGTTCAGTGTTTCAATCCAAAATAGAGAATAGAGATAAGTGCAGAATATCCAGGCAAATGAAACCATCAGCCACTAGTGAAGCTCTCTGGAAGCCTCACCGGCTTTTGTCAATAACAGGGGGGGGGGGTTAAACTGCAGCTTATGGGAATCCAGCTCCCCCCCTTCCTCTGTCTCCTCCACTCTGTTTATACACTCCCTTTCTCCCAAAGCCGTTGGAGAAAAAAAACATCGGATATGTATAATTAGTTATGAATGAACTACTTGTACATTTAAAGACAAAAAGACCAAATGTTTAAATTTGTGCGACATTTAAGACAACTTACATATTGTCTTTTTTCAGATAAAACATTCAAATTAAGTTTTTTATTTCACTACTTTGACTGTTTAGATTTCTCCTTTATTCACCAAAAGTCAGCGTGACATAATGAATGCCTCATTTAAATAATAAATAAAATACTTATCTTCATGTAGTGGTGAAGCTTCATGTTGATATCTACCCTCCTCACCTCAACATCTCGAACTAAACTAAAATGAGTCTTTGAGTCACTTTCTCTATTCCCCCCCCCCCCCCCCTGTGTCTCCCAGTAACTCTCTCGTCCCTCAGATGGACGGGCCCGAGTAGTCCAGACAGGTCGCCCCCCCCCCCAACAAATGCTTGAACAATTGGAGGTAAATGCGTGGGAGGCAGCCCATTTGTTAGTTGCCGTGGTGATGCATGCGTCTGCAGGAAGCAGCACATTTTTACCGCGTCGTCCAAAGCGTCCGTGAGTAATGGAGGTCCGGCCTGTCCACTCATTGCGCTATTTTTTTATTATTCTCTCTCTTATAGTTTTCATTTTTCAAATTAGGGGAAGAGAGAGAGGGGGGGGGGCAAATAGTATTTCCTTTCAAGTTTGCCCCCCCTTCCTGGTCCACTCAATTCATCATCATCTTCCATCTCTTTATTTTGAGCAGACTTTGCCAGAGACAAACGAGGGATTATCAAGCACAATAATTCAGCTCGGACAGCTTCATAATCATTTCCCTATCGACCCATCTCTTTTATTTCACCCCCCCCCTTATTTTGGATGCTGTTTGGCTCAGCCTCTGGGGACCCCTGCTTGTCTTGGGGGGATTAGGAGATTCTCTGACTGGAGACCCGAAGGAGGCCGAGGAAACAACCCGATCTGAGTGGATAACCAGAGCTTTACTGAGAAGATCCACTAAGTGGCTCAAATGACCCCCCCCCCCCCACTATCTACTAAGCCATGAATTAAAATAACTGTAATTTTACGACAATAACTAAGTTCAAGTATAATTTCCCATATTTAAATTACGATTGTCCCAGATGTATTTATATGTTTTTGGTTTTTTCCCGCTTCAATGAAGGAAATCTACACCTGTAAAAACCAATTACCGGCTTCACACTGGGTCCCATTAATACCTCCTCCCCTGCCCCCCCCCCTACACACACAGACACGTGTATACAATCAACGCACACAGCTTCCCCCCCCACACACATTTCTCCTGTAATAGGGGTTATTTGTTCAAGTTGTTTCTCCAATTCTGGTATCAGATTGATTATTTCAGCCCTTCATTTCTTGTGCTCCTCTCTTCCACCTGCACCTCTCTCATCTTCCCTTTTCCCCTCTCGGGTGCCCAAAAGGCCTGCCCCCCCCCCCCCCCCCTTTCCTCCCATATAGCAGGGTGCTGCTGGGTGATCCATCTCTGTCAGCCTGCTAAAATGATAATGCCAATTAAAGCGGAGGGGTAATTGCCCTCCGCTGCCTGCGATCCCCTGCAGAGCCCCAACAGGAGCCACGGCCCGGGTAGCAATGAGACCCGGGGCCCCCCCAGAGGCCCCCGCCGCCCCGGCCGGTGTGAGGACAGGTGGGGGGGGGGGGGTGATTTGTAACTTTTAACCTCCACTGATCACCGATGGCCTTGACAAGGGGAAGAGGAGCCATCACACACACACACACTCGGGCAGAGATGCTGGTTATTGCTGCTCATGGATGAACACACACACACAGACACACACAAACACGCACAGTCGTTCAAGGTCGCTGTCAGAGGACTTATGGCCCTTGCCACCTGGGTGTGAGGAGCCTAATAGGAAGTGAAGGGACTGTAACGCCACTGATCAGAGGTGACACAGCTGCACTGGGGGGGGGGGGGGGGGGGGGGGGGGTGGTCAGCCAGGCCCATCGCCTCCCCCATCACCTATCACAAATTCACTTTCAGACTTATTGTCTTTGTGCGCACAACACCGGGTTTGGTTCTCCATACCCGAGGGCCGGGTTTCTGTCCTTTGTGTTTTCTAGACGGAGCGAAGGTGATGAACCCAGTTTTGCATGGAGCCTTCAGGAGGATCAATCAGCATCAATTCAACAGATCGGACTGGACGAGAGATGTTGAGACTGCAGTGACCTGTCAATTAAAGTAAGCCTAAAGCATCCCCTCTTTATGGTCTGTTTGACTCTACATGGACCATCATTCACTAAATGAACATCATGCTGCATTGAAGAAGACTTGAAACTAGAGACTGAGACCATAAACTCATGTTTA
>NW_026909898.1:0-21161 GCF_949316345.1 Pungitius pungitius | reverse complement strand
TCTTAATCCACGTCGAGGACAGCTGCCAAGAATGAATGCGGCCGCCTCACAATTACATGCCATGTTCATCTCTCAGGAGAGTGACGAAATGATTGGGTTTGCAAAATTCAAAAAGGAATTATTGGAAAATTTGCAGTCAACTAGCTTTATTTGTTGTTTGTTTTTTTGTTTACACTGAACAGCTTTAGCTGCACATTCGTCTTCCTAAAGTGCTCCGGCTTCCTGTTTGAGTCATTACACTTTAAGCGTTGAATGATTTTCGCATTCATGCTTCCATCTCGGAAGTCTCTAAACAACCGCGTGAAGATTACAGTTGTTTGTCATTCTCACAGGTTTATGTAACCGGTACGAGATGCCATTGGGAGATAAGGCCTCGGGAGGAAATGTCTTTGTCAATACGGATACATCCCACATCATCCACAAAAAGCACGCTCTGCGTCACTTTAGCAATATAAAATAAAAATAAAAAAGATTGTGAAGATCTGTACCGGAACAACAACAACAACAACAACTCCAACAAACTTAATAAAATACAAAAACCCAGCCTTGTGCGTCAAGTGGTTTGCATTCACAGAGAAAAATTCGAAAAAAAGAGAAGAGTCTGTGATATGCCGCCCGGGGGCTGTAAAAGCGGTCCAGTGCATCACGGAGCCTTGCACTCATTAGTCCGGGCTCGTCTGAAAAGCACAGCTTGCACGTGCCGTGATAATCCTCCGCAGCTGCCACTACCGGCCGGAGCCGCCGCGCCACGAGCCGAGGAGCGACGCTTTGAGGGACGGCGTCCGGTCCCCCCCCCCCCGTCCTGCTGTCCCTGAAGAGCGAGAGCCACAAAGTCAAGGTTTCGCCCCAAAGCCAGGCCCCGGCCTGGGGGGGGGACGGGGGCGGGGGACGTGCACGTAGACACGGTGGCCTGGCTGCTGCCGTTTGGGCACCACACAATGCCACGCTTGTGCACCAACAGTGACGGCAGTGTTGCAACATAAAAAAAAAAACCTAAATATTAGGTGCTACTGGCTACTAACGGCATCACGGCTAATCATCATTCAACCACCAGCGGAGCAGGGCAGCCTGCGCGGCACTAACCTCAACTAGAAAACGTTGCATTTCGCTCCGTTTTTTTTTTTTTTAAAAAGCAAAAGGATCAACGGACATCAGGCGAGGCGAGAACACGTCTCCGGTAACATTGTTCCAGTCCCTTCAGGGTTGCCGTGAAGTCTCCGAGCACTGAAACACAAGGGGCAGCATGGATGGCTCCATAGCTCCTCGGCAGTACCTTTTACCTTTTCTTTTTCCCCAAATTGATGTATTCTTTTTGGCTTTTTTTTTTTTTTTTTTTTACTTCCTTTGTTTTGACATGAAAAGACCAGCAGACAAAGAACCAGACCCGCTGTAGCCGGATTGGAAAGGTGCGGCGCCTGACACCGCTTTCACTCACAGCGGGAACACCTCCGAGCCCGAAAGAAGTTGGACTTCTAAAAAAAAAAAAGAGGAGGAGGAACGCTTGATGTGAGACGATTTCTGCGAGACCGACCAATCACAAGGCCAGATACAGGCCTGGCTTTCAAAGTCAAGAGAGGAGCGATGGTTCAATCAAAAGGGGTTTATTCTTGCGTCGAGGGAGCGGGCTTCCGCCCCCCCACCCCCCACCCCCCGAGGAAAATGATTTACAGAAACTATACGTTTATCTTTCTTCTAAAAAGCCTTTATTCTATGCCAGCGTAGACGTGATGGACCAGGAGCTGCTGCTATGAAGGTGAAACAAACCGAAACGCTGATGGAACATTCACGATTTTCATATTTTCCCTACGCCGCAATGCATCAAAGATGAACTGATTTCTCTTCTTTGCCAATGGCTTACAATATAAAATTGAAAATACTAATAACTCAATGTAGGTGAAAAAAAAAAAAAGGTCTATTGAGGCAACGAAATGTGTTCCAGAAACAGCAGCTGGTACGCAGGCTTGTTTGGGAGAGACTTCGACGCCGCGCAACCAGAAGCAGCTCGGATTGAGGCAATTTCATCTTGGATGGAAGGCAGCGGGAGCCATGGACTCATCCACGATCCGCTCTGGGTTCAACCCCCGACCCTCCCCGACCCCCCCGACCCCTCGGCTTCGCTCAACTCAAAAACAGCCTTCCTGACGCCATCGCAAGCCAACCAACGCGGCCCATGGCTCGCACACACACACACACACACACACACACACGGGGGGGGGGGGGGCTAACAAAGCCACGCGGAGAAACAGCCATCAACGAAGATGCGGGAAGACGCCGGATCGACTGTGATGCGGTTGCAGAGAGAGTTTGTGTTGATTGAACCTGGTGCACCAGCATCACACCTCCAGACAAACAGCTGGTGCGCGAGAGTTTGAGGCGCGCGTGCGTGTGTGTGCCTTATCACAACCATCCGGGTGCAAATGAACGCCAGCTGCGATACGTAGAGGCACAAATCCCATCTCTTTGCTTCTGCGACCGCCATCGTAACTAAATCGCTGAAAATATCACAGCAGGAGACACGAACCCGTAAAAAGAAGATGGAACAGCAGGGAAGGACCTTAGCAAACAGGAATTAGCGCATTAGGAAGCCCCGAAGGCCTCATCGGAGCGACCGGTGGTTCCTGCGGTAACGCAGAAGAACACGTTTTGAAATGACAGCCAATAAGTCGCCGCCATCTTAACCTCCACAAACACAACGTCATTTCTCCGCCGTCATGCCGAAAGCGCCTCCAACGCGAGGGGGGGGGGGGGGGGGGGGATGCCATCAGGCCTCTCTACGAGCGATCGGTGCCCATAAAATAAATGATCAGCACAACGGCATTCTCCATGTGGCAGAGACAACAGGTGACTCTGGGTGACACGCGCGCCCCCCCCTCCCCTCCTCCTCCTCGTAACTCATCGGGACATGAGGAGAAGATTCTATTTTGAGGTGTAAAAAGAATGTGTGTGTGTGAGGGGTTTGGAGGAGACGCCTCTGTTGGGATACTTTGCATACAAATCGCATCGTGTAATGAAGGCGATAACGGAAATGTTTTTGAGATGCAGGATGAATGAGATCAGAGATTTAATTCCCTCCCCCACAATACACACACACACTAGGATTTAGAACCACCAGGGCTTTGGAGACACAACAACCCTAAAAAGAGTGGTAATGATGTTCCAGGCAGCAGAGTCCACAGGGAGGAAAAAGCCTTAAAATGCGCCAAGGAAAATGACAGTTGTTCATGGAGTCTGGGCAGTGTTACCTCTGAGGTGGTCTGGGTGTGTGCCGAGTGGTCTGTAAGACCAGAGAGGGGTAAACAAATATTTACACATTTCAGTGCTTATTTGCATTGTCCGCTGGGAGACAATCAGCCCGCTACCCCCCCCCCGGCAGGATTACAGAGATAAGACGGAGCCTGAATGGATTTTACACTCTTGCAGCGTCTTATCTGCCAAAGACAAACTTTGACCTTTTTAAAAAAAAAAAAAAAAAAAAAAGGTTTTACAGGTAAAACAAAGGCAAATGAAGGACCATCTAATCACACGGGTCTCTGGGGGTTGTAACCATGCCAACTTTGAGACAGATAAGTTGTGGCCACAGCCAGGACCTCAAAGAAATGTGCTTTGAATAAAGTGATATTTTCAGAGAGGGGGACCCCACAATTAGTAATTGGAGACTCTGTCTCTGCGTGTGGGTCCCAGTCCAAATCTCTGGAATCAATCAGAGCTCCCAAAGGAACTCCCTGGTCCCCTTAATCTCCTGGTTTTATTACTTTCCAGACAGTCATGGCTGTTTCACCCTACCCCATCGGTCCCTTTTGTACCGATATCCACCAAAGCCAAGGAGGGGCGGTCTTTTTTTTTTTTTTTTCTTCCCTTCCTCTCCTTCTCTATCTCCCCTTTTACCACAGCAGAGCGCTTTTCATGCAGGAGAGAGGAGGGGGGGGGGGGGGGGCTTTCATCAGGCTCCACACGCAAGAGAGCCCAACAGGCCTGTCACTCCAAGGCCCGTCTTCTATGCGCATTCATTCCGTTTCAAATAAACACTTTGACTGCTTTCTTGGGGTTTTTTCTTTGATTTTCCACACAACTATTTATCACCAGAATGGCTGTGTGTATGGAAGGGGGGGGGGGGGGGAGACATGTTGCACAAGAGTCAGTTGTATTTACAATTTTCCAGAGGAAACGCTGCTTCGTTTGACAGCTTAAAAATGTGATAAAGATGCGGCTAGGGTTTGGAGCTGTGCATTCCCAAAAAGAATGAAGGAAAGACATTTTACAGGCACCCAGAGATGCAGATGACTGACTATCAGGGAAACGACCCCAAATAAATAATAATAACCAAAATATCCGTCTATGTCACAGATTCAGACACATTCAGCACTTAATGACTCCCGTGTTCTTTGCAAGTTTCCGCCATCCATCGGGTGGCGCACACAGGTGGAGGGAGGGAGGGATGCTCCCGACTCCCCAGGAGGAGAAACGTGCTCAGCTTCTTTTCATCTATTCACCTAGTTTTTTGTTTTAATCTACTGAAGCCAGCGACACCTTCACGGCGAATGTCTCCGAATCATCCGAAAGACAAACAGAGACACCTGGGAGCAGTTCTGCCTCAATGAGCCTCAATGCAGACAAAAGGACGGAGTGGGGGGGGGGGGGTAGCGTGTTGCTTTAAACGGAGCCGATCCAGGAGCGAGCAGCGCGTCCGGGTGGGGGGGAGAGGGAGAGAAAGGACACTTCTAAAGTTGGGGAAATGGTGGAAGAGGAGCCGAACGGCGCACAATTAGCCGCCTAGCTCCGACTTCCAATCCGACCCGGGGGAGGGGGGACACGTCAGTGAGAACTCATCCCACCCGGGCGTAAAGACAAGGTACAAAAGAGCAGATTTATAAGCAAAAAGAAGGAGGAGGTGTTTACCTTTGTCGACATGCTTCGCCGCGGTGGTCCCCGTGTGGAGGAAGGTGAGACAGAGGAGAGAGAGGAGCCACGGAGCTCCCCGCTCGGCCATCACTTTGCACTAAGTAATCTTTGCAGGCGTCGGGAAACACCGGAGGAGCTTTAAAAAATGGATATTAAAAAATCCGTAAAATCCTGCAAATCCTGCACAATCGGTGAAAAATACCAAAAAAAAAAAAAAAAAAAAGTTCAAAGTCCTAAAATGTGCAGAAACATCCGGAGTCTGGTTCGTTTAAAACTGTCCGGATGAAACATGGAGCTGGAAAGAGAGAGAGCCGCAGGTTAGAGAGACTGTTTGCTCAACTTGGTCGAGGCAGAGGTCGGAGAAGGGAGAAGAAAAAAAACGCGCACACACACACACACACACTCTCTCTCTCCCTCTCTCTCTCACTCACACACACACTCACTGAAATCAATCCATTGCCACGGAAGGCGCAGAGCAAGGACGAAAAAGACTTGCGGGCGGCTGAGCACCGACGCGCCGGCTCAAACTACGCCGACGTGCGTCAAACGCGCAAAACGATATAAAAGAGCTCAGTCGGAGCGAGCGAGTGAAAAGAAGAAGAAAAAAAAAGGGGGGGGGGGGGAGGAGATCCGAACCGACCAGGAGGAGGAATCTGCGCCGCGGACAGCTCTCTGCTCACCAGCGCCGGGACGTAAGAGAGCAGCGTGTTGAAGGGCTGGATCTCCGCCGGCTCCCCGGAAAACCGGGCGCGGAGTCTCACGCAGGGTTCGGATCCTGCTTCCGCGCCGAGGCTGGAGCTAAACTACGGGCTGGAATTTCACTCCCAGGAAAAACGAGGTGCGCGAAAAACTATGCGCAAATCCAACCTTTTTTTTTCTTTCTTTTTTTTTAAACAACGAGTTGATAGTAACTCGGGGTCCAATATACCAGCTGTTACTGTTTTTCATTCAGTTTGAGTAAATGCAAATCAATCACAGTGAGAACTCTTTTCATATTTTGTGAGTTTACGCTGCGTCTTATTTGCTTTAACTCACTTTTTTTTATTTTACTTTTCTCCATCCTGTATCTGGTGCATCTGATCCACGGGGGTTGATGTCAGGTTATCTTTAGCTAGTAAGAATGTGGAAAAAATGAGGTGGATTTACCCTCCACCGAAATTGAGTCATAGTCCACAAGGGGACACCGGCTGAGAGCCAGATGAAAAGCAATAAAACATGATCTTAATTCATGCCCCCGAGAGTTCAACAAGCAGTGAACCACAGTCTCTTAAAATCCTGTGATTCATAGTAAACCTGTAGAGCACATCGTACCCATTTGCAGATGACCTCTTAAGCACAAATGCCCAAATAGGAAATAAGTTCCCGTAAAGAAGGCGGTTCGCGGAAAACCCAAAGACACGCAGAGGTCAACATCTGTATGTCGATAATCCAAAAGATGATGTCACATTGTGGCTGGAAATCAGAAGGTAGGATTAAGTCCCTTAAGTTTGAGATCAAGTTTCTTAAAATAATCCTGTGTGTGATTATTAGGACCAGGGATGACCGGAGGAGGAGAGGGAGTAAACATCCCCGTTTGTGCCGTGATACGGGATTAAAAAGACTCTTCGCCCCAAGGTGAAAAACGACGTTCTCAGAGAAGAGCTTTCGTCAAACGACTGTTGGCTTGTGGGCTAAATGGAGCAAACAAGGGCTGCTTTCTCCTTCCAGCTTGTGACGAGGCTTTGGGGAGAAGGGCTTGTTAAGAAAACGCTGTGCCCCCCCCCCCCCCCCCTCCCCTCAATAAAACACCCAGACCCATGGAATAGCTCCCCCCACTGGTGTGAGTAGTCCACGACATGTTAAATCCTGAACACCCCCCCCCCCCCCCCCCATGGGCATGACAGAGCCTCTTTCTGTCCCAGTAAGTGTGTTGTTTGTGTGTTCCTTTATCACAGTACTGCTCAGTGTTTTTACAGTAACACCCTTCACTTTGGTTTATTGTGAACATCGCACCCGTTTGGTTCTGTTGAAATCCTTCAAGCCGGTCCACGCAGACCCCCGTGGATTCCTTGTGATTGGCCCTGAACACCTCTCGAGGGAAGCCATAGGACGCTCACGGCACAGTTAAGGAGGGCCTGCGGAGGAGAAGGCATGCGTGATCTAATGTCCATCTGTAAACGCCGTCGTGCTTCCCTAGCGGGCGCTGTGGGGCAGACCGGCGAATTGTATGTGGCATTATATACGTCGCATCGTATGTGGGAGGAAAGGAACATGAAAAGGGTTTATGCAAATCACGTGTGACGTATTATACGATGTGGTGTCATAACTGGTTTAGTTTGTCTCCACTGGTTGCCAATGACTAGCCTATGATGAAATAATATTATTTTCTATATTGGTATTGTGTAGCAAATCTTTTATGGTAACTCTAATGCAAAGACTAACCTAAACATTTCAGAAAATACCTTTTCAATGCAAAGTTTGTGATAACATTTTTTAAAAAGCAAATAATATTTTCAACATTTCCTGTTTCAAACGTTGACAATTGTGTTACACTGTAAGATTGCTGCACTGGATAAATCCCATGATTCTCTGCACAGTACATGTTGCATAATGTATGACATTATATGATAATGGTACAACACGGTTCTTTCTGACAGAGTACATTGGTTTTGGCTTGTGGCTCGGTTTACGTGACCCTCCATTACAATGTAATGGCCAACATTTGTTCCCCTACGAGACACGTCCCCGGCCGACTGAAACAAAGCCAGAGCGTGGCATGGAACCCCTCTGCTCTTCGTAATGAAGCAGTATATTCCACCGCAGACCTGCCTGTTGAAGCCAGATCACATCCACGGGCCAATTATATTATGTACATACACACAGCTGGGCTCAAGCTCACTTCTGATTCTTGTGACTGTGTGTGTGCGTGTGTTTGTTTTTCCCACGGCCTGCTGCTCTGCGTTCTGAGAACATATATCTTGCAGATTAAAGAACAAGGTCATCCCAAATCTCAAATCTCACAACATTAAAAAGATGCTCACGCGGTGAAATCAAGTAGATGGCCGTGGGATTAGTGCGCGGCGAGGACGTGGATTAACTCGCACTCCGAAGCAGCTGTTGAGCGCGACATTTCAAACGCTTCTCTATATTTTTTTTAAACTCTTTTTAAAAGCAGCGACCATATGCACAGTGAAACGCATTCAGGCGTCATTAAGCTTGCACGGATGGACGTGTTTTTCAAAAGACTGCTGCTGCTATTAGTCTGGGGGGGTTTAATATCCAAATAATTATGCAACATTATTTAAGTATAAGCATTTCCCTCTCTAATATTACTAATACTGTGATTGAGTTGCGTGCGATCCACCTGTTGAGCTCGATCCGCCACGATCGCGATGTTTTGTAGTCCCCGGATGAAGAGGCCCTTTGCATCCTGAGGATTATTTACACACAGAATGAAATATCACCTTGTGCAAAGTGCAGGTCCAACGCTAAATCACAATGCAATTCGGTTACCTTGTCATGAATTAAACAGGACGGATAGTCAGTGCGTGGGGGGGTGTATTTGTGTGCTGTCTGTGTATTTAAGTGTAAAAAAAGATGACTTTTCCAATATGAGGGAGTGGTGATATTTGATCTGA
The DNA here is from genome assembly GCF_949316345.1 of Pungitius pungitius. NCBI lineage: Eukaryota > Metazoa > Chordata > Actinopteri > Perciformes > Gasterosteidae > Pungitius > Pungitius pungitius. The sequence goes on along the minus strand of NW_026909898.1, from coordinate 12,645 downwards.
CACCCTCGGGTGTGTATTTGTGTGTTTTTGCGTGTATTTGCCCGAGGAGAACCCCGCGCCAAAGACGGCAGCAAGCGCGCGGCCCCCCCGTGGAGCGGCCTCACCTGCCGCAGCGAAGCAGCCGCCGTGCACTCACCTCACCCCCCCAACCCCCCCCCCCCCCCCCCCCCCCTCCCATGTGCTTGCATGGGCACATTTTCTGAAGGCTGGCACAGCTCACCTCACACAAGTCAGCACTTTCTTCCCTCGTCTTCAGTGTCTTGCTGGAGGCCGGTGATCCTTGTTCTAATTAGCGCTCGGTGTGCTGCTGGGACGTGGCTGATCGAGGTCAGAGGTCACGTGGAGAGGGAAGAGGAGTAGATCTGAGAGCACGTGGAGCTGGACTACTTAGAAAATGCGAGATTCAGGCCACAGTCCGGAGGTCAGCTCTCAGGAGGCAGATCTGATGCCGAGTTATGGTCCAATAATGGAGAAACGATGGAATCAGTTTCATCAAATTCATTCTGTTTGTGAAACATCTTTTGCAGTTCAACATCCTCTCATTGACCATAAGATCGTAAGTTTCAAACATGTCTTCTTCCCGTACACAATGTGTCTAGAGCTTAGCTGACATTTACATGACACAAAACAAAGAACGCTCAACAAACGAAAAGACAATAACAAAGGAAATAATTAAAAAATGAAACACATAAAAGTAAAATGAAGAGCAAAAGGCCTCTGTGTGCAAAATGAATCAACATAATCTAAATTATAAATTAAAATGGGAATATGGAGCATGGAATATAACATATAACATTGATGAAAATGGGAGATGGAGAAGTGGGCCCAAATTTGGATATCTACGAGAAACCTAGGAAATAGAGATAAAGTATACTAGACCAAATATTCAAATGTTCCCAATAGACATAAAATAGCCGAATTGAAAACGAGAAGTGTGTGTTTCCTTATATTCTGCTTAGCTGAAGCCAGCACTGATGATAACTGATAACCTGTCTATCACACAGGTACTTGATGTGTGACAATTTTTTTTTTTAATGTGTTCCCTGTGTGGATGAGGGACGAATGTACATGAACACTAGGAATAAGAGCGACGCCTGCCAAGATCTCTGCGCTTTCTTAAAGCAACAAGAGCTTCCAAAGAGGCCCGATTCCCTGAAGCCGCAGAAAACGGCAAAAGGATTTCACCTCAAGAGGAAGTCGGCTTTTCACAGGGTCTATTACCCCCCCCCCCCGAAAGGTGACCACTCGTTCTATGTGTGCTACGAGATAAAAGGAGGAAGAGAAAAAAAGCGACATTGGTATTCCAGACGTACAGCCACCACAACTCCAAACCCGGCATCCAGCATATGGCCGGCTCCTGCGTGTTGATTCAGTTACATCAAAGCCAAAGTGGTTCCTCACCAGGAGCTCGCGGTCTCCATCCGTCTCCTGCAGGTCTTTTGGGACCGTGGGAGCTACATATTTACCATGCGGTGTGTGGTGTGAAACTCCGTCGTGTTTGCAAAGGCACACTTGATGAAACGATGCCCGCTTTGAGTGGATTGTGTGCTCGTCTACAAGCACATCAAACCCCCCCCGCCCCCCCCCCCCGGAATACAACCATCAATTATGTTCCTTTTTACTTTCTGCTTTCTTTTGTGATGTTCTTTTATCCTCTTTAAAACACAGAGAATTGCAGACTGAGAAGGGAGAAAGCTGGTGTCCATATCTGTTTTCTGGGCTTTAGTCTCTCCGAGAGAGAGACTCGCATCGCTCTTCTTCTTCTTCTCAAAAGGTTACTCCGTGACAACGGCGCACAGGTGTGCTCGAAATGTCAATGGCTTCTAATGAAGGCAAATTCAAACCGAAGCCATTTAAGGCCAAACGGCTCTTGGGTGGGATGAATCCCTTCACCCTGCTTCGAGTTCCAGAGGGCACGATTCTGTCCGGCGTGAAGGGATTTTTTTTTTTTATCCCCGATCCATTAGCCAAAATCCGGACCGTTGCTGCACTTTAAATGCACATTCAAGCGCGAGACCTGAAAAGAGAAGACGCATGTGGACGGGAGCTGGGCTGACAGGAAGGTGCAATTTGTCAAATCTGTCATTTCAAACGAATTTGACGGTGGGAGGTAATGTGGTTCTCGAGAGTTATCTGTCCATCTTTCTTTCCCTCCCCCCCCCCCCTCCCTCCCTCCACCGCCTCTCAGTCAGAGTGCATCATGGGAAGGCACAGCAGGAGGCCGGCTGCTTGGAGACGCTGGACTACCGAAAGCGAGCAAGGCGTAAACATGCTCTTCAAACCGAATACTCGAAGCGGCGTGGATTCAGCCAGGGGGAGGTGGGGGGGGGCGCTCAACTGAAATGCCTTTAATGAGGGCGACCGCGGAGGCTCTCGGACTGAGTAAATATTTAGAGAAATCCTGTGGAGACGCTTGAAATATAAATATGCTCACGCTAATTGTGACAGCAGCGGCACACGCGACCCGCTAACATTCACGCCGCCGCCGTGCTGGACCACAATCAATTGTGCGACCCCCCCCCCACCCCCCACCCCCCCCTTTGTCCCCGTCTCCAGATGGAGTTGCTTTGTTTCTATCGCTCGTAATGAGCACCATTGAGATGAGGTGAAGTCACTTAAGGGCCTGCCCGGGCAACACGTGCAGCCTTTCTCAAGATCTACGACCGCAGGCTGCCTTCCTCCCCCGCCTCGCCTCGCCCCCCCCCCCACCCCGACATCCCCTCCCCCACTTCCAGACCCAGCTCTTGTGGTTAAAGGGCCTTCCCTTCAACTGCTGCTGCTCTTGTTGTTGTTGTTGTTGTTGGAATTGCCACGGCCACTTACAGGGTCTCTCTCAATCAACAGGGACTGCGACTCCTTAAACGGGGCTCGAGGGATCACTGGAAAATGCAAAACAAGCCCCCCCCACCTTAGTCCGGTAAAACGTGTTCAATTGCACCTGACAAATAGGTTAGAGGTTTCCTTGAGTGTTTCGTAGGTAGCCCAGTAGCCCATTTCACGGGCATCTCCTTTTTCCGTACTTATCCCATTTCAATCCTAAACCTCGCGAGCGAGTGGTCACAAAGGTGTGGTGTCATGTTTTATCCACGACGGATGGTCATAAGCCTTCACTCGGGAGGGGGAGGGGGGGGGGGGGGGGGAGTGGTCAGTGGGGTTGAGGCTCAACGTAACGACAACGAAATGGAGAGAAATAAGAAGAGGGGGGGAGGAGATATATTCAGCACTCCGACAGGGAAGCAAAATACCGCAATCTGTTCGGGCAGAACAGATTGAAAAGATTACAGTGAGTGGAATATTGAGTTTTGGGATATTTCTCCCCCCCCCACCCCTGCCCCACTCTCCCTCGCTCCAATCCCCTCCACCTCATCTGTCATGACTGGTACGAAGATAAAGAAGATGGCGTAAACCAATGATGAGATTATCATCTAGAAAATATAGTACTCCAAACTTGACTCAGCAAACAGCTGATGTTTGTGTAGTTTTGGGTTCCTGTTCGTCAGAAAACTGATTAAAGATACGATTTCGGTTACGACGCTATTTCCATGACAACTGAGCAGTTCTTGTTGCAGCACAAGAATGAAACCTTCAAGCTCAGAGGTATGTCTTATTCAACTGAATTAGATTTTAATTTCTCAGAGGGACGTTTTTTCTTTTTTTCAACAGAAGAGATGGTTGGTCTGCTGAGAATTAAAGAGCAACGGGCATCAAACATGAAAGTCATTTCAGGGTCACACCTCAAAGCCAGCACCAAGAAACTCTTAAACATCTTAAACTTGACCTTGAATGAGTTTGGAACTCATTGGAAGCTATAAAGAAAAAAACGGATCGGATTGGACATTTAATTACTTCTCTTTGTCAGCGTGTTAACTATTGATACACTTTCCTTTGTAATTATTACTTTGATAGCTGAACTATTGTAAGAAGGGATGGTTTTGGTATCTCTGGTGCAGACAATCATTAAACCATATGGTCAGCCAGCTCTCTCTTGGGGAAACCGGACATGTACGTCTGGGTCCCCACACTGGATTTTGAAAGGCATTCTGGGAAATAAAGTAAAAGTAGACGAGGTGGTTTGAGGTTGAGCAGATATGCCAAAAGAAGAAACTCCTAGAATACCCTGAAAACCCCACGATGTGATGATGCTTCCGTCTCTCATGACATGCTTTCCTAAAAAGAAATTTCCATAGAATTGCATAAAAGGGAAAAAAAATATTTTTAAACGGTTCCAATGCTTATCAATGTGACACCTGGGCTCAGACAGCCGCAGGTGCACACAGACATTTTGCACTGATATGATAATTTTAAAGCAGTTGCATCAGTACGGAGGCATCTCTATATGATGCAAACCTAACGGGGTCCATATATTGATCTAGAGACCAGAACTAATGCTGAAGGTGACTATCCTCCCCGTGATGTGCCCTCATCACCAAAGCAAACATCCATATTTGCACTCACTATCATGCAATATGAGACCAAAATGACTTTAAAAAAATGGTCTCGGCGTCAAGTCACAGCAGCTCAACAGCTGCATGGCATGAGAGAACCTCTCCGGCAACATGTCATGCAGAAAAATGACGCATTAAATACCCACGGCCCATTGCAATGCATTACACCAGCGCGCCTGTCTCCTCTCCAATAGCTATTTATTCCTACCCTGTAATTAGGCCATCCTGCAAGAAAAAAAAAGAAAAAAAAAAGAAAAGTCGATTTGTTTACCCCAATGTTTCCTTCTCATTATGTCTGGAATACCTCCCCCCCCCCCCCCCGAGAATCGCTCTGCATGCAGCCTCCAGAGCACGAGGGGTAGCCAGGGTTGTTTTCGGCAGTGATGGATAGTTCTTCCTTTGTTCTCTCGAGGAAACAATGTTCCCCTTTTTCCCCCCACTCAGGTATCGGTCACGCCACTAAAGCACGGCCATTTGCATCTATTGAACAGTAGACAATGGCAAGGTCTACTGAGCGGCTGTGTTTTTACGTCACGGAACGCTCCGCCGTCGCCTCGAATTGCTCCGCGTTGTTCCTACGCGGCTCGCAGCATGCGTGTGGTATGAGTGGAACTAGTAATGAATGCATACTACAAAAAGACATGCAAAGGTATTGCAGGTACTATAGTTTCAAAGGGTGCAACTGCATTTGGGAGTTGTGTTCAATGAGCTCATTTTTTTTTTAACTTTAAAACATCCGGCCTCAAATATCAAGGTTATCTCTTCAAGACATTTTAATACAAGAAAAGAAGAAATGTCTCACGCACAGGAGAAAAAGTCAGGAAACTAAAAAAGCTAAAAAAAAAAGCTAAAAAAGCTGAGCTGAGCGGCATTAATCACAGCAACAGTTTACCTTCATCTGAATGAGAAGAATTTGCGTCGTGAGCAACTCTTCAGTCTTCTTCTTCAAATTCACGATGGTCACCGTGGGGTCACGGTTTTTGTCCGTGAGCCAAATAACAAGGTGAACAACACCTCAATGAGGACAACAGTCCTCCTCACTCTACTCCCTGTACAGGTTGGCGGTGAGCGGAGTGTAAAAAAGGGTGAAATCACACGTAGACAGTCAATAAGGATTATGTCTCCGTGTGTAATGCACCAAAACACCCTTTACTGTCTATTATCTGAACCGTCACGCCCAGTCGTCTGTAATCTGGGTGTTTTTTCAGTGACTCACCTGTTTTGTGCGCTTCAGGCGCCTCCCCCTCCCCCCCCCCTGCTAACTGCGTGTGAATACAAGCTCCTCCCCGGTCTCTCCCTCCCCCCTCCCCCGTGTCTCGTCGCCTGCCCTGCCTTGTGTGTTTAGTCGGTGTCGATCCCTTGTTCTCAGCCAGTTCTGTTTCCAGTGAGCTTACCAGATTCGTCTTTTGTCGTGTCTTCCCCCGTTTTTTTTTGGAGCTTCAGCTGCCGATCTGGAAACCTTCTCCTGCGTGACTGATGACCTGTGTACCGAAAACCCTCCCCAGCAAAGCTCTTCACTTGCCTGTGTGTGCTTTTGAGTTCCCGCCCCTGCGGTTGCCGTTAACAGCAAACCACTCACTCTCATTTTCACCTTTTTGAACGTCCTGTCATGATGTCATCCACCTTTTGTTGTATTTCCTCTCCGCAAAGCTTATATTCAATAACAACAACAAAAAAGAAGTGACATGCGGATGGCTAACCGTCTGGCACGGGGGGAGGCCTCTGCCTGAAACCGCACTTCTCGCTGGGCGGCGTCGCCTCCGGCGCTGCCTCGTTAGCGGGATGGCGCCTTTCCCCCCCCGAATCTGCCCCCCCCTGTAACACCTCCCAGCAGGGGCCATTACCGCCGAGGAGGCAGATATAGTAACCCGACCCCGCAGATATCACGCAGGAGCGGGAGGCGCCGAGGGGTGGCATCGTTATCACACGGACTGCAGATGAGTAGATTGGGTGTGATGCGACGATACACAAACCCAGAATCCACGTGCGACTCTGCAATCAACGGCACATTTACCGCGCCAGCTGCCGTATAAATTGTGGAGTTTGTGCGGCGTGGTGTGACAAACGCTCCCAGGAGATTGAGCGGTTGCCGGCTTTGAAGGTGAAATATAGCAGAAATATATTCACACTTGAAGTTGTGTTAAGAGAATATTAAGTCAGTTGGACCGTATGGGAATACTAAATGAAATCAGCGTCGATAATTCGGTAGAGAAAAAAAAACAGTAGAAGAATGATGTAGAAACCCCACACTGCTTTTTTCGACAAACACCGTTGAGGTGGCTTCACTAGATGGATAGACGGACATTAGATGAGAGACGTGTGGAACGTTTCTGCAGGGATGATGACACTGAGGCTGTGGGTGACCTGATCCGTGGAGGCTGCGATGCAGGACTCGGCAGCACGTGATCCAGATTCATTGAATGCAAAGCGACCGTCTCTCCAGCGACGATGACATGCAAATACACTGGAAGGAAACAAATGACCCGACATGCACTTCAGGACTTGAGTATTTCTATTGTATACTTCGAGAGCTTTCATTTCATTATATAGAATATCATCCAAGATTTAGCTACCAAGTGGTTTATACAATAGCCAAGTCTCCTGCAATGTAAAACAGTGTGAATAGCTTTAACAAACACTGGTGCACCAGTTATCTGGGCTTCTGTAGAAACATGGCTGACTCAATGGCTCATTCAAAGCTAACCCCTCCCAACTGTTCTCAGTTTACAGGGAGTTACACACACACACGCCCCCGATGCCTCACTGTGGCCCTTTAAGCAAAATATCTGAATACTTCTTCAACCAGCTTTGTTCTTTTTCCACATTGACTGGAGCTGGAAGTAATTTGGTGCCTGTGAAGACATGAAATCGACCAGGACTGCTCTCTGAACCTCACTCCTGGCTGCCTCTTTGTTCCAGTAGCCTCTCCTCCATGTCCATGACATTTCGCGTGACACTAGCGGCAATTTGTCCATTTTCATAACCCCATAACACTGTGTACTTGGCTTCCAAAGACGGGGGGGGGGGGGGGGGGGGGGGGGGGGGGGGGCTGTAGTCACTCCTCTGAAGCATCAAAGTGAAGAACCACAACTATTCCTTCTGTTCCCCCATCCACGTGATCAGAGAAGAAGAAGACCTTCCAAAATTCACCGCCAGCCCAAGGAGAGCGGTTATTAAACGCACATGTATTTTTAAGAACAGTTTTGATAATTCATGCTGTGGAAATGTTCAGTGAGAGTCATAAACACCACGAGAGCGATGGCGGCTGTTCAGTTCAGACATTAATGTGAAGCACAAAGGGAATATTTCAGCGCGGCGGTCTGATCTTTTAAAATGTCGGGGAGTAGCGTTACAAAATGTATGATAGCGTTGAATCTGTCAGCGGTGTCGAAGCGCCGTTGCCATACGCTGTCATTAAAGTGTAGACAGATGGGGGGGGCAGCTTAGCGCTTACATTTAAATACATACAGTATGTAAGGTTGTATCATTGTGAATAAACAACATGTACATGCAAGATGACTTAAAAGGGCATATTGCATGAGTAATAATACCTGAACTTATTTCTGCATGAACGTGAATGCAATAGATGTCATTTCTGTGATGGTGAAATGTTTGTGGACCTACACAAAAGGAGGTCCGGCTATTTGACCTCCCAAAAACAACAAGGGAGAGCCAACAGAGCTCTGAAGGGTCTGAGCCAAAATTGGTTTTGCACCGCTTGAAAGATGCAAATGATGTAAAATGTCAAGAGGAAAACTAGAACTTCTGAATCTAACTGAATATGCAAACAGTCTCCAACTCGCAAAGCAAAAATGATAACTGAAGTTACATTTCTAGTTGTAAATAATTCCTATTACGTACATATTTAATATTGTAAATGTCTTTCTTATCAAATATTTTGTCAGAATTTGTCACATTATTTGACGGCATTTGATGGTTCTAGAACGAAGCTTTGCCGCTGTTACCTTTAAGAATAAAAAGCTGATGAAATTTTCATCACAACCTTTGTTGTTGAATATATGAAAAGTTGTGGATGGCAGCTTTAAACAGAACAAGAACACTGCAGCTACACTAAAAAAAGCTCAGGTGTAATTAAAATGTTATGGCTTGGTGGGATTTAAATACAATGAATCCATCAAGACAGTTATTAGTATTTTCCTACTTTAACACATGAAATTGTCTGCTATGAAAAAAAAAGCCAGACTGTCCCCGTATTTTGCATAATATTCCCATGTGTCCTTTATTTTAAATTCTAGCAGCTAATAAAGACTCACCTGCCACAGGGCAATGATGCTGTGGGTCTGGGTGGCATATGGAGGCTGCTGGAGATTGCACTGAACAGGTGGAAAAGCCCCTCCCCTCCCCCGCCTCCCCCCCCCCCGGCATCCGCAGAGTGGACAGGCGATCGGAGGAGCCCCCGGTTGGCACGGCAGCGTCCCTCGGCCACGCAGCCGGACAGGGTGCCAGGGAAGTGCCATGTTGCACGCCAAGGCACAATGCCATGCCTCTGACAGCGATGCCAGGTGGGATGGAAGAGGGGGGGGGGAGGGGGGGGGGGCAGAGAGGCCCCGGGCCCTCAGAGTGGCAGCGGTGTGCGCGCCCCGTCCTGCTACACGACACAATCGTCCAAGAGACAAACACACGGCTCAAAAGACACACAAGCCAGCAGTGATCACTGGAACGAAGCCCCCTGTGAAAATGATGTTCACAGTACAGACAGCTGGTTCCCATGAAAACACACACACACACACACACACACACACACACACACACACACACACACACACACAGACACATACAAGCAAATGAGGAGATTTTATTCACAGAGAAGAGAAAAGGACGATGGAGTCATCAGCTCATCATGCAGGATGTAAAATACTCTTTTCTTCTGGTCCATTTCGAGTTAAATAAGCGCCGAGTCGTCGCAATTCATCTTTTCCGCTGTCTCAAAGACGCTGCGTCATCAAGCACTTTGTGGAGATTTCACAGACAAGCATTGCTTGCCGTTACCTCTCGTTCATTAGTCGCACTCATCACTTCGGCGGCCATCGATCAGCCAGCTCAGGGGTCGCATCTCAGTCGCCTCTGTGCTCCTCAATGGTTGCTTTTAGGTTTGACTGTAAATCGGTGTATTTAAGAGGGATTCAGACCCACTAATCCCCTCACACGCCAATAAAGGCTTCTGCCAACGGCCCAGTGCATGATAGTGGTGCCCCCTGTTGATACATCAACTCTGCACCAACGGCTTTGTTGCCATGGTGATTCGTTCAATTGAAATGATTCTAGTTTGCTTTGATTGTTTCCAAATTTCCAACCAGACACCGGCTTTTTGTCTTGTATGTACGATCATTTAAATTATTATTTTATATTATTATTATTATTATAAAATAAGACGTTTATCCCCACATTAATCTGTAAGCAAATCAACAGGCAACGAATAGACTCCCAGACACATAAAGAGTGTGCAGATGTGCTGCCGACATGTGAGTGTCATGTGATGGTGAGAGCGTCACTTAAACATCTGTCCACACTACCAATGGACGCCAAGTAGTCTCTAAATAAGGTCCGTGGCTCCAATGTGAAATGTCATCCGTGAGCTGGTCCTGCTCATGTTATTTATGCGTTCGTGACATTTACACATTTATCGTTATTGTGAGACTTTATCAAGCAGCAATCAGGCTCCTGGGGAGTAAGCAATTGCTTGTAAACGGTTGAACAATCTGTAAAATCTCTGTAAAAAAACAGAGTTAATGACTCAAACAAATTCCAAGTGATTCTACGGCAACATGTATTTAAAGTGATTGACCATTTCGCCCCTCCCTAGTTTTAAACTGACATTTTGTTTTCTATTTCAAGTGTATTTAATGGCACAATTTACAGTGAATTGGTCTCTAATAGATTTTCTTTTCATTCCGGGGGATTATTCTAATTGGCTTACTGCGAGGGCTCGATGACGTGAAATACGTGCTGTGACGAGTGGAGTGAAGTTCCACGTGAAGAATGCTGCTCACTTTTTTTTTTTTTTAAATTAGTGGATTAAAAAGGGTTCGCTCTTAAAAATAGAAGCGTGGCTTTTAATCTGAGTTAAACACGTCGCGCTGACCATCAGCGATAATCCCTGCCGGCGACGACACGAGCTAAAACCCAAACAGCTTGACGTGGCATAGAGACATCGGCGGAGACGCTGAGGGGACAGAAGGAGACAAGGGAGGGAGAAGGAGACACGGGAGGGAGAAGGAGACAAGGGAGGGAGAGCCAGTGGAGCCCGTTGGTCTCACAGAGCGACGTGGAAGGGGAAGTGCTCTCCAACGAGGGGCCCGAAGGGACGAAGGGGACTCCGTGAGACCAGTTGAGTATCTCGTCACGATTTTATGATAGTAGCCCGCAGATGACTTAATGATTATGGCCCCGGGGTGGATGAATAATAAGGTATCACAACGTTACAGCTCGGTTTGGGAGGTCGGCCTCAGTCTTTGTTAGCATGCTGTGTCCCTACAAACTGAGCTATAATGCTCCATCAGTGGGTTATAGTACTCAAACCCAGTTGTGCCCACAAACTGTTTGGCTGAAGAGTGAGTTTTTCTTATCATACGACATCTGGTCTTTGGAACCATGGGATTTGCTATGTAGTCAAACCACTGATATCCTGCAAATAGATTAATTTAAATGTTAAAACAATGTTTATAATCATCAACCAACCAACTGACGGTTGGTAAATGTCCAACTGCTTTAATAACACTATAACACAAACATAATATTACTCATGTGGTGTGAAATAGAAACGTCCCGAGGTCTCACGCACTTCTCCTCAGCTCTGTTTCCTCATCATTTCCTCTGTCATTTTCGCACAAGACTCCTGTCTCCTCTCCCGGGGTCACACTCCCACCTCTCATCATCATCATCATCATCATCCCAAGCTATTACCGCCATCACCATTGATCCTCCCTGACCACCTGCAGCCCCCCCGACCTCGTGTCTCCACGGGGTCAGATGGCTCCTTGTCTTGTTTTGTAGTCTGACTCGCTGGATGTAGACTCTGTAGTAATTAACGGAGAGGCAAAAAACGTTGCTTATGTTGTTAAGGTAATTGTGCACGTCAACATGTTTAGCATTTTGTCGTAACACTGTTGCTGTCATACAAGACTGTAAAAATACAAATAAACAAATACACTCTCAAAATGTTCTACAGTCCAAATTACTGGACATTTGCTTATAACCAGTCTCCCTAAACATGTTGGATTGTTTGTTCGAGCCACGCGCACACGGCAATCCAAGATGTGTGCGTGCCTCCCTCACCTCTCACCCCCCCCCCACCTCACTGCTGATGTTTGCATCTTGACCCCCGGATCTTAAAGCCCACGAGACATGCGGCTTTGTATGTAAATAAAACGGCATTGGTTTGATTAAACTCAACAGATGGGCACAAAAGGGCAGGTGGAAACATTCAGCGTGTGTTTAGTGAAACAACACATGACCAGCAACATGTCAGATTGTTCTCCATGACGTGACGTGTGCGCACACGCGTAGCCACGGTTCTGATTGCCCGGCAGGTGAAACCACGCGCCATGTGGCGCACGAGGGCCACGTGGCGCGAGACGCAGCGCACCTCCCGCCGAAATAAGCCAGAGCACATTCCTGTGACCCGGCGCAGTGAACGTTTAAAATATACCGTGGATTTACGATCATCAGCAGCCGTGTATGTATATTACCCCCCCACCCTTTTCTGCCTTTGGGATGTCACACAGAATGCGGCCATATCAAGACCTCTCAGCTTCTCGTCCGCCATCTGGACGTAAACTCAAGACGAGGCGCGGAGCCAAAATCTAAACAATCCCTCCTCCGGGGGGGTCGCCGCGCTGACTGATGAGGTGCCGCGACCCCCCCCCCCCCCCCCCACTCGAGCTCTCCGCTTCTTTCCAATAAACAGCCGCTACACTCGCAGACCAAAGAGCACACGCCCCCCCCCCCCCCCCCAAATTCTCGTTGTGTCTCCATTACGCCCCGCGTGGCACCACGGTTTGCCTACGAGCGCGCGCACACACACACGGAGCCGGGAGGGTGTTATTGCGCATTCCAACCTGCGAGGCCCGTTGTGTGGAAGCCGCGGGGTCCCCAATAAAAACCCAGCGGTTTGTTAAAAAAAAAAACCCGACATTGGACAGTAGCGGAGTAACCTGAGAGATTTGACTCCGGATCTCTC